>NW_026781573.1:0-248000 GCF_030144855.1 Hypanus sabinus | reverse complement strand
AACCCGCATAATTGTAAAGTGTTTCATTTTGGCAGGTCAAATATGATGGCAAAATATTGCATTGATGGTAAGACTCCTGTCAGTGTGGAGGAACAGAGGGACCTTGGGGTTCGAGTCCAGAGGACGTTCAAAGCAGCTGCACGGGTTGACTATGTTGTTAAGAAGGGACATGGTGTATAGGCTTTCATCAATCGTGGAACTGAATTTAGAAGCCGAGATGTAATGTTGCACCTGGTCACACCCCACTTGCAGACTGTGTTCAGTTGTTGTCGCCTCACTGAGGAAAGGATTTGGAAGCCATAGAAAGATTGCAGAGGAGATTTATGATGTTGCCGGGATTGGGGAGCATGCCGTATGAGAATAGGTTGACTGAACTTGGCCTTTCCTCCTAGGAGTGACGGAGGACGAGAAGTGACCTGATAGAGATCTATAGGATGATGAGAGGCACTGATCGTGTGGACAGTCAGAGACTTTTTCCTGCGGCTGAAATGACTATCAGGAGTGAGCACAGTTTTAAGGTGCTTGGAAGTAAGTACAGAGGAGATGTCATTGGTAAGCTCTTTACTGACAGAGTGGTGAGTTAGTGGAATGGGCTGCCGGCGACGGTGGTGGAGACGGCTACATTAGGATTTTTTAAAAACACTTTTAGTTTGGTACATGGAGCTTAGTAAAATAGAGGGCTGTAGGTAAGCTTAGTAATTTCTAAGTTAAAGACGTGTTCGGCACAAATTTATGGGCCGAAGTTTTGTATTGTGCTGTAGGTTTTCTGTTTCCATGAAAACTACGCAAAACAAAACTTTGGTCCTGGCAACATACCATCCAGGACTGTCGTTCTCTTCCAAAGAGCCTCCGTTTGTTACCCATATTAACGATTCCCCTGTCAGGACAGCTCGCCTCTGCTCTCCCTCACATTCCCTTCTGAGCCACAGAACATTAAACAGAGACACCGAACTGCTGTCAACAACTACCACACACACACACACACACACACACACACACACACACACACACACACTCACACACACACACACACACACACACACACACACACACACACACGCACACAAACACAGGGTCAGACACAGAGGGCAGCTCCCTTCGTCTCGTCCCATCACACAATCGGGGGGTGAGCCACTGAGGGAAAATTCCTCCACTCGGTCCTAACCAGCTAAGCTCACTAAATTACATCCCATCGCTCTCCGGGGTCAAGCACATGAAGTAGCTCCCGCACTATCGCAGCACACTCTACTGGAGTCAGAAAAAGTGATCAACGCTCTCCCTCCACCGTCCTTCCCACTCTCCAATACCCAGCATTTCTGCGTTTCCACAGACTGGAATTGAGTGTGCTTCTCGGAGATGGTATGTGTGTGTGTGTGACCTGACTGTGTGCTGCTGGGGGAGCACGAATGGGGAAGAGAAGAGGCGAGAGAAAGGGTGTTAAATTTACAGATACTGAAGCAAGTTTTGCGAAACCACACGACTTGCCTCTGCATACAGAGATGTGGAAAGTCTCAGATCCTGTTAATAGATATCGAGTGGAGGGGCGAGTTATACTAGACTTCTCTCTCTCTCTCTTATACTATATAACCAAATATAACCAGAAAATAATGACAGCACAGAAACAGGCCATCTCGGCCCTTCTAGTCCGTACCGAACATTTACTCACACCTAGTCCCACTGGCCTGCATTCAGCCCATAACCCTCCATTCCTTTCCTGTCCATATACCTGTCCAATTTTACTTCAAGTGACAATACCGAACCTGCCTCTACCACTTCTACTGGAAGGTCGTTCTACACAGCGACCAGTCTCTGAGTAAATAAGTTCACCCTCGTGGTAGCCTAAACTTTTGCCCCTTTACTGTCAACTCACAACCTCTTGTTTGAATCTCACCTACTCTGAATCGAAAAAGCCTATCCAAGTCAACTATCTATCCCCAAACAGTATGTGTGTGTGTGTGTGTGTGTGTGTGTGTGCGTGTGTGTGTGTGCGTGCGTGCGTGTGTTTGCCTGTGTGTGTGTACGGATGGGACGTGGTGGGCAGAGGCCGGAATGGGAATATATGGGTGGCTAAACAGCGGACACCAGAGTCAGTGATGTCCACACAGAGCTGTGGAGAGATTCAGAACCGAGAGATCAACATCCGGTGGAAAGGGGGAGGTGTGACAACAGACAACAATATCCCGCTTCCTCATCACACATCACTCTGAAGACAGAGGGAGGGGTCTCTCTCTCTCTCTCTCTCTCTCTCTCTCTCTCTCTCTCTCTCTCTCTCTCTCTCTCTCTCTCTCTCTCTCTCTCTCTCTCTCTCTCTCTCGCGCTCTCTCTCGCGCTCTCGTTGGGACGTCTGTTTAAGGACGTTTTCTGATTAAAGACCTTTTTCTGTCTTCTGAACATCTGTCTCCATATCGATTCCGCTGTCTGCTCTCGAATTCTGAATCTTCCATCTCTTCTGTACAGATCACACCTTCCTTGGAAAAAATACAGTAATTCAATTTTTTTTAGCCCTCCCACCTCTACCAGCACTTGAGCCACGTGCAAAACTATATGGTCTTCCTATGCCTGGACAGATTGGGACCGGTGGTGGTCCTGTCCTTTAATTTATTAGCTGAATCCCTGACCACACTTTGTACAATCACCTTGCAATACATACCGATTTCAGTTGTACATTTATGCTGCTCGCTCACCCACTTAAGAATCATAGAGAAGGAATGGCGTGCTGAGAAAAGAGGAAGGATGAGGAGGAGAGTGGAGGCCACAGAAAGGGTGTGTAGTTTGCAGCCGTTGCAACAGAACATGTGAGGCGTCATTTTCTTACTCTATCTCTAACTGGAGTCTGTTTAAACACAGAAATCCACTGACCCATGACTAGGAGTCAGAGACAGAGCGATAATCGGTCCATACAATCCCATCACACACTCCTGGAAACATACACTGAGTAACCGTCCCTCCTCAACGATCCAGCACACACTCCCATGGTCAGGCACAGAGTGCACCTCCCTCCACACTGTCCCAACACACACTCCGGTGTCCTACTCAGAGTGAAGCTCCATGAACAGTGCCCGATCACACAATTCCAGGGTCAGATATCCAGCAAAGCTCCCTAAATATTATACCATCACAGTCCCGGTGTCAGACACTCTGCAGCATCGCAGCACAAGCTTCTAGAATCAGAAAAGTACGAAACCCTCTCCCAACTCTGTTCTCCCCACTTACCAATACCCAACATTTTGGCTTTCCAGCGTTTCTCGGAGATGGTGTGTGTGTGTGTGTGTGTGTGTGTGTGTGTGTGTGTGTGTGTGTGTGTGTGTGTGTGTGTGTGTGTGTGTGTGTGTGTGTGTGTGGGTGTGGGTGTGTGTGTGTGTGTGTGAGGGGATTGTGTGCTGCCGATTAGAGGAAGGAAGGGGAGGACAGAGGAGGCCAGGGAAAGGGTGGTGAGAATGCAAAAACTGATGCAAGTGTTGGAGAAGCACGGAGGGACGACGTAGATGGTGAGTGTTTAGCAGGTGGTGTGTATCACGGAGACGGGGAGCGACGTACGAGTACGTATGGAATGACGGAGACGCCGAAGTGTGCAGGAGAGGGTATGGGTAACGGAGACGGGGTTGCTTGTAGGCGAAGGCTGGACGATAGAGACGGGAGTGGTGTACTGCAGTCTGTGTGATAAATACCAAATCATGTACAGCTTTTCTTGTAGGCTTATCTACATATTGTATCAAGAAACCTTCTAAAAAATACCTAACAAACTCCACCCCTACTAAACCCCTTATCTAGGGAGATGCCAATCGCTAATTGAGAAATTGAATTCTCCCATCAGGACAACTCTGTGATTATTGCAGCTTTCCAGAATCTGTTTCCCGATAGCTTCTCGATATCCCTGTTACCGTTAAGCGGCCTATCAAAAACACCCAGTAAAGTTAATGACTTCTTCCTGTTCCTAACCTGGAACTACAGAGACTCCGTAGACAATCCCCCCCATAGCGTCCTCCTTTTCTGCAGCAGTGAAAATAACTCTGATCAACAGTGCCTCGCCCCGACCTCTTTTCTCTCCATCCCTGTCATTTCTGAGAAATATAAAACCTGGCACTTGAATTAACAAATTCTGTCCCTGACCTATCAAATCTCCGGAATGAACACTGCATCATATTTTCAAATACTTATCCACGCTTTAAGCTCATCCGTTTTGATCACAACAGTCCTTGCGTTATAATAGACGTATCCCAAACCTTTGGTCTGAGCACGTCACTTCTCTATCAGCTCCCTATTCTCCCTCTCGCACTGTCTCCAAGATTTCTCTATCTGTAAACCAACCTCCTCTTCCATAGTCACTTCAGTTCGGTTCTCATGCCCCAACAGCTCTAGTTTAGTGATGGGACGGTGTGGAGAGTGATACACCACATGTCAGACCCTGGATTGGTGTGAAGGGATAGTGTGGAGGGAGACTCTCCCTGCGTCTGACGCCGGGAGTGTATGCAGATTCGGTGTTAAGGGAGCTCCGCTCTGTGTCTGACCGCGGGAGTGTGTGATGGGACGGTGTAGAGGGAGATTCACACTGTGTCTGGCCCCGGGAGTGCGTGACGGGACGGTGTGGATGGAGATTCATTGCGTGTCTGACCCCGGGAGTGTGTCAGAAGACGGTGTCGGAGGAGATTCACTCTGTGTCTGAGCTCGGGAGTGTGTGATGGGACGGTGTAGAGGGAGATTCACTCTGTGTCTGGCCCCCGGAATGTGTGATGGGACGGTGTGGAGGGAGATTCACTTTGTCAGGCTTCGGACAGTGTAGAATCATCCTCACATGGTCTGGCACAAACCTCTTCCTCGATTGAGCTCATTTCCAACAGCTTTAAACTATTGTTTGAACATTCTTTCTTCGCCTCATCGTGATGTTTTGCCACCGTTGGTATGAGATAATATGAGCGCATTTCCTGTTGATCCATCGCTGGCAACAAGTTTGTTCTGTAATTGGGGAGCAAGGAACAGTGAGTGACCGTTTGAGTATTGTTTGCAAAGAAATTCTGAACCCACAGAGAGACATCATGTCATTACTGATATAGATTGTCACGGGTACACTCACTGAATGGAGATTACCCTGCAACCATCCATTTCTCGCAGAATCGTTCACTGTAGATATCGGGCCTGAAGACACACACCCCTTAGTTCAGGAAAGATTATTTCACCACAGCCATCAGGATGCGGGTACAGGAGCCTTGCAATTCACAGCATCAGGTTCAGGACCGGTTACTAACCCTCATCCATCAGGAAGGAGGTAGAGAAGCCTCAGGACTCACACCACCAGTTTCTGGATCAGTTAGTTCCCTTCAAGTGTCGGGAGGTATGTCCCCGAGCCTCAGGACTCATAGTACAAGGTTCAGGAACATTTATTATCCCTGGACAATCAGGACGGAGGTACAGGAGCCTCGGAATTCACACACCGGGTTCAGAAACAGTTATTACCCCTCAACCTTCGGGTAGAAGGTACAGGAAACACATCGCGCTTTCCTATCAGGAAGAAGATTCGGGAACCTCAGGGCATTCACCACCAGGTTGTGTAAGAGTTATTTCCCCTCAACCAAAAGGAAGGGGTTCCAGGAGATTCAGAATCCACACGACCAGGTTTAGGAACAGCTTCTATCCCTCAACCATCTGGAAAGAGGCACTGGCGCCTCAGGAACCACGCCACCAGGTTCAGCAACAGTTATTACCAATCAAACATCAGGAATGAGATACAGGAGCTTCAGTACTCGCACCACCAGGTTCAGGAACGGTTATTACCCCTCAACTTACAGGAAAAAGGTACAGGAGCCTTGTGACTCATACCAATAGTTGCTAGAATGGTTATGTGTTTTGTCATACACTTTAATGATCTGGATGATGGGATGGTAAACTTGATTAGTATTGAAACAGATGATACTGAGTAGGTGGCATTGTGGATAATGAAGTAGGTTTTCAAAGCTGCAGAGAGATTAAGGCCAGTTAGAAGAGTGGGCTGAAAGATGGCAGATGCAGTTTAATGCTGATAAGTGTGAGCTGCTACATTTTGGTAGGAAAAATGCAAATAGGACATACATGGTAAATGGTTGGGCATTGAGGAAAGCAGTAAAACAGAGTGATCTAGGAATAATGGTGCATAGTTCCCTGAAGGTGGAATCTCATGTGGATAGGGTGGTGATGCAAGCTTTTAGTATGCTGGCCTTTATAAATCGGAGTATTGAGTATTGGAGTTAGGATTTAATGTTAAAATTGTACAAGGCATGGGCGAGACCGAATATGGAGCATTGTGTACAGTTCTGGTCACCGAATTATTGGAAAGATGTGCACAAGGTAGAAAGAGTACAGAGGTGATTTACTAGAATGTTAGTTGGGTTTCAGCATCTAGGTTACAGAGAAAGGTTGAACAGGTTAGGTCTTTATTATTTGGAGTGCAGAAGGTTGAGTAGAGACTTGATGGAGATATTTAAAATTTTGTGGGTGATAGATGATGTCGTGGATAGGCGCTTTTTTCCAGTGAGAGTAGGGGAGATTCAAACAAGAGTTCATGAGTTCAGCGTTAGGGGGAAAAAGTTTAGGGGTAACCCATGGGGGAACCTCTTTACTCAGAGAGTAGCAGCTATGTGGAACGAGCTTCCAGTCGAAGTGGTAGAGGCAGGTTCCGTATTGTCATTGAAAGTAAAATTGGATAGGTATATGGACAGGAAAGGAATGGAGGGTTATGGGCTGAATGCAGGTCGGTGGGACGAGGTAAATGACAGCGTTCGGCACGGAGTAGAAGGACCGAGATGGTCAGTTGTGATTGCTATATGGTTATATAGTTATATGGCTGCAAGAAACTGCAGTTCACCGATCATGTATTTGTATCAACTTGATCATGTATAAAGATAGATCTGGCGCTCGGGTTGAAGTTCTAAACTGGAAAAAAGGCCATATTTGAAGAAATAAGAATGCAACTTACTAGCTTGGGACAAGCTCATCTCTGGCAAGAATGTGATTGTTTAGTGGGAGGCCTTCAGAGGAGAAATGTTCAGTTTGTATGTTTCTGTCAGGAATAAAGACAAAGTGAATACGAATAAGGGACCCGAGTTCTCACGGGATATTGGAACTCTGATAAAAAAGAAGTGAGAGATATCAGTCATGTATAGGAAACAATGAGCAAATAAGGTGCTTGACGAGTACAAAAGAGCAAAACAATCTTTAAGAAAGAAATCAGGAGGGCTAAAAGACACGAGGTTGCTTTGGTAGTCAAGCTGAAAGAAAATCCAAAGAACTTCTGCAGGTATATTAAGAACAAAAAGATAGTAAGGGATAACATCGGTCCTCTAAAAGATCATAGTGGTCGGCTACGTATGGAACCAAAAGAAATGGGGGAGATTTTAAAAGTTATTTTTTCAGTCTTTCTTTAATAAGGAAACTGACATGGAATCAATGCACATAAGGGAAACAAGTAGTGAGGTAATGGATCCGACACAGAATGAAGAGGTGAGGGTCCTTGCTATCGTGAGGCAAATCAGAGTAGATAAATGCGCAGGACCTGACAGGGTATTCCCTCGGACCTTGAAGGAGACCGGTGTTGAAATTGCAGGGGCCATGGCAGACATATTTAAAATGTCGGTATCCACGGGTGAGGTGCCGGAGAATTGGAGGAGAGCTGACGTTGTTACGTTGCTTAAAAAGGCTCTAATAGTAATCCAGGAAGTTATCGGCCGGTAGGGCTGACGTCTGCAGTAGGTAAATTATAGAAAGGAGTACTAATAAGTAGGATCTACAAGTATTCGAATAGACAGATAATTATTAGGCAGAGTCAGCGTGGCTTTGTTTCTGGTAAGGCATGTTTAACAAATCTATTCGTGTTTTTCGAGGAGGTTACCAGGAAAGTGCAGGAAGGGAAGGCAGTGGATATTATCTGCATAGACTTCAGTAAAGCCTTTGACAATGTCCTGCATGGGAGATAAGTTACGAAGATTCAGTCGCTAGGTATACATGATGAGGTGGTAAATTGCATTAGATACTGTCTCAGTGGGAGAAGCCAGAGAGTGGTAGTAGAGGGTTGCTTCTCTCAGTGAAGACCTGGGACCAGTGATGTGCCACAGGGATCAGTGCCGGGTCCATTGTTGTTTGTCATCTGTATCAATGATCTGGATGATAATGTGGTAAATTGGATCAGCAAATTTGCTGAGGATGCAGAGGTTGGAGATCTGGTGGACAGTGGGGTAATTTTCCAAAGCTTGCAGAAGGATTTCGACCAAATGGGAAAATTGTAGGTGAGCCTAATACAGACAAGTGTGAGGTATTGCACTTTGGAAGGACAAACCAAGGTAGAACATGCAGGGTGAATCGTAGGGCACTGAGGAGTGCAGTCCAACAGAGGGATCTGGGAATACAGACAAAACATTCCGTAAAAGTTGATTCACATGTAGAGTTTTGGTACATTGGCATACACAAATCAAAATATTGAGTATAAGAGTTGGAATGTTGTGGGGAGGTTGTATAAGGCATCGGCGAGGCCGAATTTGGAGTATTGTATACAGCTTTGGTCACCAACTTAATGGAAACAAATTACTAAGGCTGACAGAGCGCAGAGAAGGTTGACAAGGATGTTGCCGGGGCTTGAGAAACTGAGGTACAGAGAAAGGTTGAATAGATTAGGACTTTATTCCCTGGAGGGTGGAAGAATGAGGGGATATTTGATAGAGGTATATAAAGTTATGATAGTATCGGCAGAGTGAATGCGAGCAGGCTATTTACACTGAGGCTATGGGAGAGCAAAAAGAAAAAATCAGAGGACATGGGGTAAGTGTGAAGGCGGAAAAGTTTAAAGTGAACTGGGTGAGGGGGGGGGGGAGCTTCTTCACACCGTGAGCAGTGGAAGTATTGAATGAGCTGCCAGATGAAGTGGTAAATGCCGGCTCACTTTGAATATTTAAGATAAACCTGGACAAGTACCTGGATGTGAGTGGTATGCAGGGATACGGTCCAGGCGCAGGTCAGTGGGACTAGGCAGAAAATCGTTTCGGCAGAGCCAGGAAGGGCATAAAGGCCTGTATCTCTGCTGTAATGTCCTTTGGTTCTATGGTTCTAACAGACTGCGATATCTCTATAGATCTGTTCCTCCTAATCCAGCAGACTGTTCACCGGTCTACAATGTAACTCCAAAAACATGGAGAAACATTTCTTAATCCTCATTTCCTCACTTCCATTGATGAAGGATGAGCAGTAGATGCAGTGTATATGGATTTCTGCAAGGCATTTGTTAAAGTCCCGCATTCAAGGCTTATTGAGAAGATAAGGAGGCATGGGATCCAAGGGGACTTACTTTGTGGATCCAGGACTGGTTTGCCCATAGAAGTGGTTGTTAATCGTGCCTGTAAACGGGTCATATTCTGCATGGATGTCGTAGATCAGTGGTGTGCCTCAGGGATCTGTTCTGGACTCTTCCTGATATTTATAAATGACCTGGGTAAGGAAATGAAGGGATGGGTTATTAAGATTGCTGATGTCACAAAGTTTGAAGGTGTTGTGGATAGAGTGGCGGGCTGTCAGAAGTTACACCGGGACATTGACAGAATACAAACCAGGGCTGAAAACCAGCAGATGGAGTTCAACCCAGATAAGAGTAAAGTGGTTCATTCTGGTAGGTCAAATATTATGGCAGAATCTAATATTAATGGCAAGACTCTTGGCAGTGTGGAGGCTCAGAGGGATATTGTGGTCCGAGTCCGTAGGAAGCTCAAAGCAGCTGCCAGGTTGACTCTGTGGTTAAGAGGGCATACGATGTATTGGACTTCATAAACCGTGGAATTGAATTTAGGAGCAGAGAGGTAATGTTGCAGCCTCATGGGACCCTGGTCAGACTCCACTTGGAGGGCTGTGCTCAGTTCTGGTCGCCCCACTGTAGGAAGTATATCGGAAGATGCTTAGACTGGGATAATTTCTTATGAAAACAGATTGAGGGAACTCGTCCTTGCCGCGAAGGATGATGAAAGGTAACCCGATAGAGGTGTGTAAGATGATGAGAGACAATGGGGAACGATTTTGAGAGAGGGACAGGGTGACAGAGGAAGGGAGAGAGGCTAGAGGGAGTAGAGAGAAGGGGAGGGAGGGGAAAGAGTGAAAAGGAATGAAGAGAGTAAGATTAGAAAAGTGAGAGAGAGGTTTAAGTTTTATAATGTGCCCCCTCCTCACCGTCTCTCCCACTGTCCTTCCTCCTCCCAACCCCGACAGATACCTCACAGACAGGAGAGTCCCAGTGGAATGCCATAGACACCGATCACGTCACGAGAGTAGAACAGGGTAAACCAATCACAGAATGCTGAAAGTGCAGTTCAGGCAATCTATAAGGGGTAAGGGCGACGGCGAGTTAAACTTTGAGGTCAAGAATACATCTTAACGGAATAGTGGACTGTTCAAATGTCTGATAACAGCGGGGTAGAACCTGTCTTTGATCCTGGTGAAATGTGTTTTCGCATCTTCCACCGATAGGAGGTGATGGGGTGTAAGAGAATTATCCAGGCTGGCAGTCTGCTTTAGCGGAAAGTGCAGAGCGAGTCCGTGGAGGTGAGGCTGATACCCCGGATATGCTGAGATTTGTTCAAGACACTCTGCACTTCCCTCAGGGCACAGAGGGGGTAGGATCCCTCAAAGCCGAGCTGGATCGGGGACGTCACGTGATGACGTAGTGTCGAGACATGGGAATCCAGCTCTCCCGTAAAAAATCAGTAAATTAATGTTTAAGTGAAGAAAGTTTAGTGAATACTTTTTAAACGTTGCTTATAAACTTCTCCGGATTGTTTTAAACTATGTCTCAAAAACAGAAGACGAAGAAAACTATTACCTTGAAGACAACGCAAGTAGGAACAGAATCAAGGCCCGCCGCAACAAAAGAAGAGCGTTTTACCTCCGGCGATACAGAACAGGAAACTGAGGCAATATCAACCATTTCTAAAGAAAAAGTCCAAGAAGCATTGCGCAAACGTGAAAGAAGCAGCATGCGCAAACACGAGCATCTTGAACTACAAATCCCAGATACGATTGAAACCGGAAATGAAAGTGAATCTGTGGTACATTCAGATTCTCTGGATAAATCAGACGAAATTGGAAGTAAATTTTTTATGGAAATATAGAAAAATCTTTGAAGCAAATAATGCGTAAATTAGGAAAATTAAACATATTAAAAACAATAAAAATGAAATAAATGAAGATTATGTTTGATCAAATTATAAAAAGGCAGGACAAAATGGATAAGAGAATTACAGACTTGGAAGTAACAACGGAAGAAATTGTTGAAAGAATGAATAAAATGGAAGATAATATTTCTCCCTGGACATCAGAAAAAAAAACAGTTATTTGAAAAAGTCGATATGCTTGAAAAATATAACAGACGAAACAATATTAAGATTGTTGGACTTAAAAAATATAGAAGAAGAAGATCTAATATTTTTTTTCAAAAATGGATTACGGAAAACTTGGAAATGGAAGAAGGATCTCAGTTAATTGAAATTGAAAGGGCTCATCGAGCCTTAAGATCAAAACTTCAAGTTGATCAAAGTCCACGATCAATTTTGAGAAAATGCTTAAGATACCAAGATAAAGAAAAGATCCTGAAGGCGGCTGCCCAATGTGCCAGAAAGAGAAACGGGCCATTGACGCTAAAAGGGAAAGCAGTTCTTTTCTATCCTGATATAAGTTATAGCCTTTTGAAGAGAAAGAAGCAATTTAACCCAGTGGAAAACGTTTTATGGGAAAAGGTTTATAAATTCATAATGCGTCATTCGGCAAAACTGATAATTTTTTGGAGGATGGAAAATGAAGATTTTTACCGATTATCAAGACGCGGAAGAGTTCGCACAAAAACTCCCAAATATTCGCTAACTACACTCAAAGGTTTCAAAGCGAAACCGATTAAAGATGATACAGGAAAAGGGAATGGAATTGATGGATATTTAACTACAGAAGAATATTTAAATTTATTTAAAATATAAGATACAGGGGAGAAAGGTAAAACATTTGAGAAACATCAATTGAGAGTAGCGTTATTATTTTATTCTTCAGATGTATACTTTTCTATGTTACAGGGGAGCTGGGGGAGCTTC
This sequence comes from Hypanus sabinus, assembly GCF_030144855.1. Classification (NCBI taxonomy): domain Eukaryota; kingdom Metazoa; phylum Chordata; class Chondrichthyes; order Myliobatiformes; family Dasyatidae; genus Hypanus; species Hypanus sabinus. The sequence continues at coordinate 235,920 of NW_026781573.1, read as the reverse complement.
GGATCGATTGCTACGGGATTCTCGTGGTAATCATGGCGATTGCCATGACCCGCACAACAGAGGGGGGTAATGCTATGTTTTTTTTTAATCCACAAAATTAGAAGTGGGCGGTATATTGTTTTTTTTAAATAATCTATTTATCTTCTATCTTTCTTTCTTTGCCTGGATGATCGGTGGGGGCACACATAAAAACAAGGAGAATTTTAAAAATACTCTCGAAGGTACCACTTAATTTGAAAGATTAGGTATTATTATAGATTAAAGTAACCCAATTAACAACAATGACTAATTTACTGAATTTTTAAAGATTTAATGTTGATGTGCTTATTGCACCAGTGAAAAGAAAAATAATTTTAACATATATTAAGAAAATGAAAATAGATATAGCTTTTTTTTTTACAAGAAACACACTTAAAAGAGATAGAGCATTCAGAAATTAAAAAGAGATTGGGTTGGAAATGTTATTGCGGCTTCATTTAACTCAAAGGCGAGAGGAGTTGCAATTCTGGTTAATAAAACTTTACCAATTAAAATACAAAAATGTATTAGTTGATTCGGCGGGCAGATATGTAATTGTACATTGTCCATTTTATAGATTTAAAACTATGCACTCATGAATATTAATGCACCGAATGAAAATGATGTAAAATGTATACAAGACTTCTTTTTGAATTTGGCTGACGCACATGACAAAATATTATTCGGTGGAGATTTTAACTTTAGTCTAGTTCCAGTTTTAGATAGATCAACAAAGGTTGTTACAAAAGCAAAAGTAGCAAAATTAACTTTATCGTTGATGAAAGATTTAAATTTAATTGATATATGGAGAAGAGTTAACCCAAAAGAAAGAGATTATTCATTTTATTCAAATAGACATAAAACTTATTCAAGGAAAGATTTTTTCCTATCAACAACGAATATTCAAGACTGTGAAAAATATGCAATATAAAGCGAGAATATTGTCAGATCATTCTCCTTTGATAATGACAGTGATAATAATAGATAAAAAGGAATCAATTTATAGATGGAGATTTAATTTAAACTGATTAAAACATCAAGATTTATGTGATTTTATGAAAAAGAAGATTCAGTTCTTTTAGATACAAATTCACATTCAGTTGATTATAAATTCATATCGTGGGAAGCAATGAAGGCATATTTAAGCCAGATAATAAGTTACACTTCTAAAATTAAGAAGGAATATTTGAAAGGAATTGATCAATTGGAAAAAGAGATTACAAAATTAGAAAAAGCATCTCAAAGATATATGACAGAAGAAAAACGAAGACAACTTGTTAACAAGAAGTTACATTATAACACACTGCAGGCACATAGAACAGAAAAAAAAATATGAAAACTAAACTAGGTGAAAGATCACATAAGGTTCTTGCTTGGCAGTTAAAAACAGACCAGAATTCTAAAACGATAAATGAAATTAAAACAGCAGTAAATAAAATTGCTTACAAACCTTTAGAATTTAATGAAACTTTTAGGAATTTTTATTCCGATCTGTATCAATCAGAATCACAAAATGATAATGTCCAGATAGAAAGATCTTTATCACAAATATCTCTTCCAAAATTGACCTCGGAAGAACAGAAGGGATTAGCTATGCCTTTCACATTAAGTGAGTTCGAAGAAGCTCTGGGATCACTTCAAAGTAATAAATCCCAGGTGAAAAGGTTTTCCGCCCGAATTTTCAAAAAAAGTTTAAAGATTTATTAATTCCTCCTTTTATGGTGTTAATATAGCAAGCGGAAAGAACAAATAAACTTCCAGAATCTTCTTCGACAGGTATCTTAATAGTATTGCCACAGAAAGATAGTGATCTTTTAAAGTCAACATCTTATAGACCTATTTATTTGTTAAACACTGACTATAAAATAATAGCAGAAAATTTATCTAGACGATTATCTAAATACTTAGCAAATTTAATACACATGGATCAAACAGCATTTATCAAAAACAGACAATCGGCATATAATGTAACCCGTTTACTTAGTTTAATTCATTTGCCACAAAAGAAGGAGGAAATGAGTGTGCAGTTGCGTCAGATGCAGGAAAAGCATTTGATAGATTGGAATTGGATTTTTTTAATTTGAGGTATTGGAAAAATATAGATTAGGAGTATCCTTTATAAAATGGGTTAAAACTTTAAATAATAATCCCAAAGCTAAAGTAGTGACAAATGTTAAAATTTCAACACGATTTCAGTTAACAAGATCAACTAGGAAAGGTTGTCCATTATCACCTGCTTTATTTGTGTTGGAGGTAGAACCATTAGCTTAATTAATTAAAATGGACACAGATATTAAGGATTTCAGAGTTAAACATAAGGAATACAAGATTAACTTATTTGCTGACGATGTTCTGCTTTATTTAACAAACCCATTCAACTCGCTGCGTAAATTATCTTCCAGATTGGAAGAATATGGGAAAATATCAGGCTACAAAATAAATTAGGCTATAAGTGAAATTCTGCCTCTTACTAAAGGAGACTATAGTCAATGTCGATTATTAACTCAATTTAGATGGCAGATAAGTGGTATAATATATTTAGGTATGTGTTGATAATGACATAAATAAATTATATGAATTAAATTATTTACCATTATTGAAAAAATTCAAGAAGATTTTGATAAATGGATAATATTATCAATAAAATTAGTAGGTAGAGTAAATGCCGTAAAATGAATATGTTCCCTAGATTACAATACTTATTCCAAACTCTACCAATACAACTACCCCACAAGTTTTTTCAAGAGTTAAATAAATGTGTGAGGAAGTTCCTTTGGAAAGGTAAGATGTCAAAAATATCATTGGAAAAATTGACAGGGAAATTTATCTAGGAGGGTTACAACTTCCAAACTTTAAGAATTATTATAAAGCAAATCAACTTAGATTTATTGCCTCTTTTTTTGACAAAGATAAACCGGCATGGATTAGAATAGAACTGGATAAAATAGGAGAAAATACACCAGAAGATTTTATATATAAATAGGAATCTAAATGGATACGGGAAAAGAAAGAATCCCCTATATTAAAATATTTGATTGATCTATGGAATAAAATAAATGTGATGATGAGATAAGGAAATCTTTATCAGCAAAGAGACCTTTAATTCAAAATAAACTTATTCCTCTTACAATGGATAATAAACTTTTATACAACTGGTTTCAAATAGAGAGTAGATATATGAGATTGTTTTGAAGGAGGTATATTAATGTCATTTGATCAATTATAGAATAAATTCAAAATATCAACCAACACATTGTTTTTGTTATTTCCAGTTAAGGGCTTATTTAAGAGAAACATTGGGTCAAACAATGTTATTGCCGAAATCTAATGAAATAAGAACATTAATTCAAAAATGAAAAGTTAAACAAATTATTTCTTGAACTTATAGTTTGGTTCAAAAACAGGCAATTAAACAAGGAATTCATAAGTCAAGACAAAAATGGGAAACTGACTTGAATGTTAAAATTGAAGAAACAAATTGTTCAAGACTGTGTCTTGATATATGACAAATACAACAAAGGTCCGTTTAAGATTAGTGCAATATAATTTTTCACAACAATTGTATATTACGCCACAAAAATAAATTAATTAAACCCAAATTTATCTGATCAGTGTTTCCGATGTAATCAAGAAATTGGTACTGTTTTTCTACATTTTACTTGATCTTGTTCTACAATTCAAACTTTTTGGACAGATTTAAGAGTTTTACTGGAACAAATTATTGGAAGACAATTTCCACATAACTCAACATTATTTTTAGAGTTATGGTTCCTCACTGCCTTTTACCACTCTCTTCCATCCTTGTCAGTCTTCTCAAGGTGTTTCCTGCTCACCGACCATGCCACAGCAATCCCTGCTCTCGCACCCCCCACCTCACCACACAGCACTCCCTCCTCAGTGCCCCCAGATTAAACCCATCTCACGGTACTCCCACCACACAAAAAATCTCATGGCGTTCTCTGCACCGACTGCTCGATTCTCATCCAGTCTCGCACGAGTTGCCTCTGACATTGTCTAGCAGGGAATAATTAGGGTTAACGGTGTGCTTGCGATGAGATTTTTCGACAGGAAGAGACACATCAGCTGAACAGAGTCAAATCAACAAAGTGAAACTGACCTCCATTCGTCCGGACCCGGTGAACAGAGAGGGTCTTGAAATTATTTTTCACATACGATACGTCAGGGTCTTCTGTGGGCATGACAGTGAGAGTCAGAAACAGGGTGAGGCTTCCCCCACACCGTCCCATTCACATACTCCCGGGGTCACACACAGAGTGAATCTCCCTCCACACCGTCCCATCACACACTCCCAGGGTCAAACACAGAGTGAATCTCCCTCCACAACGTCCCATCACACACTCCCGGGGTCATAGACAGAGTGAATCTCCCTCCACACCGTCCCAACACACACTCCCGGGGTCAAACACAGAGTGAATCTCCATCCACACTGTCCAATCACACACTCCCGGGGTCATAGACAGAGTGAATCTCCATCCACACCGTCCCAACACACACTCCCGGGGTCAAACACAGAGTGAATCTCCATCCACACTGTCCAATCACACACTCCCGGGGTCATAGACAGAGTGAATCTATCTCCACAACCCCGCATCGCACACTCCCGGGTTTAGAAATAGATTGAACTTCCCTCCCTCTGTCCCTGCCTCACTTACCTCTCATGAAGACGGTGAGTTGGGATTTACGAGCTGGATAATCGTGTATGTCTCTCTGTTGTCCGTCAGTTTCCGTGAATGGCACCGCTCACTGGGCAGTGGGGATTAATAATTTCCTCCACAGGAAGTAAGCGGCGAGGTGAAAAGAAATGGAGGCTTCGGAAATGGGGGTGAGGGTAGTGGATAAAGTGGTGGCGGTGCGGGAGGAGATGTGTAGTCGCGGCTGTGTCTGTGTCTGGATGAGAGAGAGAGAAATAGAGGGAGAGAGATGGAGAGAGAGAGAGAGAGAGAGAGAGAGAGAGAGAGAGAGAGAGAGAGAGTGAGAGAGGGAGAGAGAGTGTGTCTGTGTCTAGTCAAATGAGCTGGGACTGTGTTTTGAAATCAACAGAACTATTTGATGGGAGAGTACATGAGGAGCTTCACTCTGTCTCTAACCCGCCGAGTCTGTTTGATCAGACGGTTCGAAGGGATGCTTAATTTACACCTGACGCCTGGAATGTGTGATGGGCCGGTGTGAAAGGATGGGGCGAAGCAACATTGTTCTAACACTGTTTCAAAGCTTCTTGAAATAAATACAAAAGAGCAAGAGTAATGTGTGATATATCCACACCAGAGTGAAGCACTCTCCACTCCATCCGATTTCATATATCGGGGGTCAGACATGCAGATAAGCTCCGTCCACACCGTCCTACCACATTCTCTCGGGCTCAGTCACAGATTGATTCTCCCTCCACAGCGTCCCATCACACACTCCCGGGGTCAGACACAAAGTGAATCTCCCTCCACACAGTCGCATCACACACTCCCGGGGTCTGCCACAGGGTGAATCTCCCTCCACGCAGTCCGATCACACACTCAAGGAGTCAGACACAGAGTGAATCTCCCTCCACTCCGTCCCATCACACACTCCCGGGGTCAGACACAGAGTGAATCTCCTTGCACACCGTCCCATCACACACTCCCGGGGTCAGACACAGAGTGAATCTCCCTCCACACCGTCCCATCACACTCTCCCGGGGTCAGACACAGAGTGAATCTCCCTCCACACCTCCCATCACACACTCCCGGGGTCAGACACAGAGTGATTATTCCTCTACACGGTCCCATCAACCACTCCCGGGGTCAGACACAGAGTGAATATCCCTCCACTCCGTCCCATCACACACTCCTGGGGTGAAACACATGGTGAAGTTCCCTCCACAGTGTCTCATTACACACTCCCTTGTTCAGACACATGGTGAATCTCCTTGCACACCGTCGGTGTTATTTCTTCTCATTTGCATCGGATATCGATCTCTTGGTTATCAGCTCCTCTACGTCTCTGTGAGCAAAGGCCCGTCGTGTGGTTTGTTACCTCGTCCTCCAAGTGACTGCAAACTGAACACCCCTCCACAGACCTCTCTCCCCTCCCCCCCCTCCTCAGTTCTACCTCTGGTCTCACACACACTTATTATCTCTGAGACAGACACGGAGACTACTGGAACGGTGAAGTGCTTGTGATTGGTGAGAGGGGGAGAGAGAGTGAACAGTGAGGTTCTCTCGCTTTCTGAATCCGTTACAGTGTTAGCGGACAGTGAGGCGGCAGCTTCTGTCTGTGTCTGACCTGATATCGATCTCTCGGTTCTCAGTTTCTCTACGTCTCTGTGCATAGAGTCCGGTCGTGTGGTTTCACACCATTTCCTCCCAGTGTCCCAGTGATTGCAAACTCACCACCTGTCCACAGCACGCTCTATACTCCCCCTCCCTCCTCTGTTCTACCTCTGGTCTCACACACATTTATTACCTCTGAGTCAGACACACTGTTGGAGACTACAGGAACCCTGAGAAACTGGTGATTGGTGAGAGGGGAGTTATGGAGTGAAGAGGGAGTTTCGCTCTGTTTCTTAATCCATCTGTGAGGTGGCAGATTCACTGTGTGTCATACCCCGGGATGGGACGGTGTAGCGGGAGCGTCACTCTGTGTCTGACCCCTGAAGGGTGCGACGGGACGGTGTAAAGGGAGCTTCACTGTGTCTGACCCCTAAAGTGTGCGACGGGACGGTGTACAGGGAGCTTCACTCTGTGTCTGATCCCCCGAGTGTGCGACGGGACGGTGTACAGGGAGCTTCACTCTGTGTCTGACCCCGTGTGTGCGAAGGGGCGCTGTGGAGGGAGCTTTACTCAGGGTCTGACACCGCTATTGTGTGATAGAACGGTGAGGAGGGAGCTTCACTCTGTGCCTCTTCATTCTCTGTCTTAACCCAGGATTATGCGATGAGACTGTGTGGAAACTACTGTATTCTGTGTCTGGTGCAGTTAGTATGTGCTGGGAACGTGTTTTGGGATCTTGTCTCGGTGTCTGATCCCGCCCATTTTTTTTGGAGAATGTGGTTGGAACTCCTCTGTATGTCTGCCAACTGGGCTATTTGTTAAGGAAAGTGCATGAAGAGTTCACTCTGACTCCAACCCTCCGAAGTCTGTGTGATCGGGCAGTTTGGCGGGATCTTCACTTTTGACCTGATGCCTGGAATGCCTGATGGGGATGGGTGAAAGGATTCCCATTCTGTGTCTGACTACCCGCGGATGTAATTGACGCTGTGAAGTCACATTCACAGTTTACTGGTTCTATTTTTCAGAACTGACGATGGGCGAAGCAACATTGTTCTAACGCTGTTGAAAATCGTCTTGAAATAAATTTAAAAGAGGAGATGTGTGAGATATCCACACCAGAGTGAATCTCCCTACACTCAATCCCATTTCATAGCCCGGGTTCAGACACATCGAGAATCTCCGTCCATACAGTCCTGTCACATTTTCTAGGGGTCAGTCAAAGATTGAATCTGACTCCACACCGTCCCATTACACACTCCAGGGGACAGACACGTAGAGAATCTCCCACCCCACCGTCCCATCATACATCCTGGAGTCAGACACTGAGTAAAGCGCCCTCCACACCGTCCCATCACACATCGTGGAGTCAGACATAGAGTAAAGCGCCCTCCACACCGTCCCATCACACATCCTGGAGTCAGACATAGAGTAAAGCGCCCTCCACACCGTTGGTATTATTTCTGCTGACTTCCACGGATATCGATCTGTCCGTTGTCTTCGGCTGTGCCTCGCTGATTGTACAGACCAGTCATGAACAAACACGACAATGTGTTTTGGGTGAGTGTTTCAGGAATTTCCCTTTAAGACTATCCACAGGACTATTTGATAGGAGAGTGAAGATGGAGCTTCACTCTGTCTCTGAACCGCCGACTCTGTGTGATCGGACGGTTCGGAGGGATCTTCTCTTTAGAAGTAGCGCCATGAATGTGCGATCGGCAGGTGTGAAAGGGTCCCCATTCTGTGTGTGACGACGTGCGGATGTAACGGACGGTGTGGAGAGAGATTCACTGTTCATTGTTCCTGCTTTCCAGAACAGACGATGGGACGAAGCAGCATTTGTCCAACTCTCTCTGAAAGCGTCAAGAAAGAAACTCGGAAGAGGAAAAGGTATGTGTGATATATCCACACCAACGTGAAGAACCCTACAGTCCATCTCATCTCATAATTTGGGGGTCAGACAGACAGAGTAGGTCCCTGCAGGCCGCCCCATCATGCACTCCCGGGGAGAGACACAGAGTGAATCTCCCTCCACACCGTCCCATCACACACTCCCGGGGTCAGACACAGAGTGAATCTCCCTCCACACCGTCCCATCACACACTCCCGGGGTCAGACACAGAGTGATTCGCCCTCCACACCGTCCCTTCACACACTCCCGGGTGAGACACAGAGCGAATCTCCCTCCACACCGTCCCATCATGCACTCCCGGGGTAAGACACAGTGTGAATCTCCCTCCACACAGTTCCAGCACAAACTCCCGGGATCTGACACAAAGTCATTCTCCCTCCACTCCATCCCATCTCACACTCCCGGCGTGAGACACAGAGCGAATCCCCCTCCACACCGTACCTTCATACACTCCCGGTATTAGGTACAGGGTGTAACTCCCTCCATACCGGCCGAACACACAATCCCGGGATCAGAATCATGTTGAAGTCACCGTCTCACCATCTCTTCACACTTCCTAAGCTTGGACACTTATTGAATCTCTCTCTCCACGCAGTCATCCTGGCGTCAGACACGGTGAATCTCCCTCCACACAGTCCCATCACACTGCACCGGGTTCAGCACATTTTGAAGCACTCTTCTTACCGCCATTTCACACACAAAACGGGGTCAGATATAGCGTGAATCTCCCTCCACACCGTCTATGACACTCTCCCGGGATCAGACACAGAGTGAAACTCCCTCCACAACGTCACATTACACACTCCCGGGGTCAGACACAGAGTGATTACTCCTCTACACGGTCCCATCACACACTCCCGTGGTCAGACGCAGAGTGAAGCACCCTCTATTCGGTCCCATTACAAAGCCCCACGGTGGGACACAGAGTGCAGCTCCCTGTGAAGCGTCCCATTACACACTCCGTGGCCAGACATGCATTGGACCTCTCTCCTTACTGTCTGAACACATACTCCCAGGGTGAAACACATGGGGAAGTTCCCTCCTCAGTCTCATTACACACTCCCTTGTTCAGCTACATGGTGAATCTCCTTGCACACCTTTGGTATTATTTCTTCTCATTTGCACCGGATATCGATCTCTCGGTTGTCAGCTTCTCTACGTCTCCGCGAACAAGGGCCCTTCGTGTGGTTTATTACCTCGTCATCCCGTGACTGCAAACTGAACACCCCTCCACAGTCTCCCTCTCTCCTCCCTATCCTTCCACAGTTCTACCTCTGGTCTGACACACACTTATTATCTCTGAGACAGACACGCTGTTGGAGATTACAGGAACGATGAAGTGCTGGTGATTGTTGAGAGGGGAAGAGAGAGAGTGAAGAGGGATATTCGCTCTCTTTCTGAATCCGTTGCTGTGTTAGGGGACTGTGAGTCGGCAGATTCACTCTGTGTCTGACCCCGGGACTGGGTGAGGGGATGATGTGGGGTGAGCATCACTCTGAGTCTGATCATGGGAGAGTTTGATCGGACTGTGCGCAGAGAGCTTCACTCCGAGATCCACCCGGGTGTTGTGTGATGGGATAGTCTGAAGGGAGCTACACACTGATTCTTACCTCGTGGGTTTGAGATCGGAATGTGAGGAAGCAACTTATTTCTCTCTCTGATACGGGGTTTGTGTGTGACGGGACGGGACTCGCAATCAAACACTCCCGGGGTTATTCACACTGAGAAACTCCCTCCACAACGTCCCATCATGCACTCCTAGGTCAGTCACAGAGTGAAACTACCTGCAGAACGTCCCATCACACAATCCCTGTGTCAAACACAAGGTGGTGATTGTGGGAGATTTTAATTTTCCACACGTAGACTGGGAAGCTCATTCTGTAAAAGGGCTGGATGGTTTAAAGTTTGTGAAATGTGTGCAGGATAGTTTTTTGCAACAATACATAGAAGTACCGACTAGAGATGGGGCAGTGTTGGATCTCCTGTTAGGGAATGCGATAGGTCAGCTGACAGATGTATGTGTTGGGGAGCACTTCGGGTCCAGTGATCACAATAGCATTAGCTTCAATATAATTATGGAGAAGGACAGGACTGGACCTAGAGTTGAGATTTTTGATTGGAGAAAGGCTAACTTTGAGGGGATGCGAAGTGATTTAGAGAGAGTGGATTGGGTCAAGTTGTTTTATGGGAAGGATGTAATAGAGAAATGGAGGTCATTTAACGGTGAAGTTATGAGGGTACAGAATCTTTATGTTCCTGTTAGGGTGAAAGGAAAGGTTAAAGGTTTGAGAGCACCATGGTTTTCAAGGGATATTAGAAATTTGGTTCAGAAAAAGAGGGATGTCTACAATAGATATAGACAGCATAGAGTAAAGGAATTGCTCGAGGAATATAAAGAATGTAAAAGGAATCTTAAGAAAGAGATTAGAAAAGCTAAAAGAAGTTACGAGGTTGGTTTGGCAAATAAGGTGAAAGTAAATCCGAAAGGTTTCTACAGATATATTAAAAGCAAGAGGATAGTGAGGGATAAAATTGGCCCCTTAGAGAATCAGAGTGGTCAGCTAAGTGTGGAACCGAAGGAGATGGGAGAGATTTTGAATGATTTCTTCTCTTCGGTATTCACTAAGGAGAAGGATATTGAATTGTCTAAGGTGTGGAAAACAAGTAAGGAAGTTATGGAACCTATGACAATTAAAGAGTTGGAATTACTGGCGCTTTTAAGAAATTTAAAAGTGGACAAATCTCCGGGTCCTGACAGGATATTCCCCAGGACCTTGAGGGAAGTTTGTGTAGAAATAGCAGGAGCTCTGATGGAGATCTTTAATATGTCATTAGAAACGGGGATTGTGCAGGAGGATTGGCGTATTGCTCATGTGGTTCTGTTGTTTAAAAAGGGTTCTAGAAGTGAGCCTAGCAATTATAGACCTGTCAGTTTGACATCAGTGGTGGGTAAATTAATGGAAAGTATTCTTGGAGATAGTATTTATAATTATCTGGATAGACGGGATCGGATTAGAAGTAGCCAGCATGGATTTGTACGTGGAAGGTCATGTTTGACAAACCTTATTGAAGTTTTTGAAGAAGTTACGAGGAATGTTGACGAGGGTAAGGCAGTGGATGTAGTCTATATGGACTTCAGCAAAGCCTTTGACAAAGTTCCACATGGAAGGTTAGTTAAGAAGGTTCAGTCGTTAGGTATTAATGCTGGAGTAATAAAATGGATTCAACAGTGGGTAGATGGGAGATGCCAGAGAGTAGTGGTGGATAATTGTTTATCGGGATGGAGGCCGGTGACTAGCGGGGTGCCTCAGGGATCTGTTTTGGGCCCAATGTTGTTAGTAATATACATAAATGATCTGGATAATGGGGTGGTAAATAGGATTAGTAAGTATGCCGATGATACTAAGGTAGGAGGTGTTGTGGATAATGAGGTGGATTTTCTAAGCTTGCAGGGAGATTTATGCCGGTTAGAAAAATGTGCTGAACGTTGGCAGATGGAGTTTTATGCTCAGAAGTGTGAGGTTCTACATTTTGGCAGGAATAATCCAAATAGAACATACAGAGTAAATGGTAGGGCATTGAGGAATGCAGAGGAACAGAGAGATCTAGGAATAACTGTGCATAGTTCCCTGAAAGTGGAGTCTCATGTAGATAGGGTGGTGAAGAGGGCTTTTGGAACGCTGGCCTTTATAAATCAAAGCATTGAGTACAGAAGTTGGGATGTAATGCTAAAGTTGTACAAGGCATTGGTAAGGCCAAATTTGGAATATTGTGTGCAGTTCTGGTCACCGAATTATAGGAAAGATATCAATAAATTAGAGAGTGTGCAGTGACGATTTACTAGGATGTTACCTGGGTTTCAGCAATTAAGTTACAGAGAAAGGTTGAACAAGTTAGGTCTCTATTCATTGGAGCGTAGAAGGTTGAGGGGGGATTTGATCGAGGTATTTTAAATTTTGAGAGGGATAGATAGAGTTGACGTGAACAGGCTGTTTCCATTGAGAGTAGGGGAGATTCAAACGAGAGGACATGATTTGAGAGTTAGGGTCAGAAGTTTAAGGGAAACACGAGGGGGTATTTCTTTACTCAAAGAGTGATAGCTGTGTGGAATGAGCTTCCTGTAGAAGTAGTAGTGGCCAGTTCAGTTGTGTCATTTAAGATAAAATTGGATAGGTATATGGGCAGGAAAGGAGTGGAGGGTTATGGGCTGAGTGCGGGTAGGTGGGACTAGGTGAGATTAAGTGTTCGGCACGGGCTAGGAGGGCCAAGATGGCCTGTTTCCGTGCTGTGATTGTTATATGGTTATATATGGTTATGTCCCTTGACAAGATCCTTCACGAGAAACCCATCCAGAAAGACTTGAAACATTGGATAATTGGAAACTTGGCTGTTTGGAGTTTTAAAAAATGGCTTAAAGGAAGAAAGTAGAGGGTAGCTGTGGAAGGACAGCATTCTGCCTGGAGGTCATTGACTCGTGGAGTGTCGCAGGGATCTGTCCTGGGACCCCAGCTATTTGTGATTTTTTATACATGACCTGGATGTTGAGGTGGAAGGATGAGTGAGTAAATTTGCGGATGACATGAATGTTGGAGTAGTTGTGGATGGAGCTGCAGGTCGTCGAAATTTACCAGAGGATATAGACATCCGCAGACTCGGGCAGTAAAATAGTTGTTGGAGTTCAATCCGGACAAGTGTGTGTTGATGCGCTTTGGAAGGACAAACCAGAAGACTGAGTACAGGATTAATGGTCAGTTACTTAAGAATGTGGATGAACAATGGTTATTTCGGGTTCAAATCCCTACATCCCTCAAGGTCGCCGCACAGGTTGATAGGATAGTTAAGAAGTGCTAAACCAACACTACCCCGTAACCCTCCATTTTTCTTTTATCCATGTGCCTGTCCAAGAAGCTCTTAACTACCCATAATGTTTTAGCCTCCACCAACATCCCTGGCAACAGATTCCAGGCACTCACAACTCTATGCCCCTGATGCCTCACCTAAGCTTCCCTCATTAATTTTGTACATATGCAGTGTTGTGTTTTCTGTTAGTTCCTTGGGAAACAGGTACAGACTATCCACCCGATCTATGCCTCTCATAATCTTGTAGACTATCAAGTCCCCACTTACTCTTCTACGCTCCAAATAGAAAAGTCCCAGCTCTACTAACCTTGCCTCATATGACTTGTTCTCCAATCCAGGCAACATCCTGGTAAATCTCCTGGACACCCTCTCCATTGCTTCCCCATCCTTCCTGTGGGATGCTAGGCTTCATTCATAGGGGGATTGAGTTCAAGAGTAGAGAGCTCATGTTACAACTCTACAAAACTCTGGTGAGATCGCACTTAGAGTATTGTGTTCAATTCTGGTCACCTCATTAAAGGTTTAGTCCTTTTTTAAGGATTAGATGGGTCGGCATAACATGGAGGGCTGAAGGTCCTTTACAGTGCTGTAGTGTTCTATGTTTCTATGTACCTCCTTCCACATTGTTCCATGATACACTCCCTTTGTCAGACACATTGTGAATCTCCCTCCACACCGTCTAATCACACAATCCCGGGATAAGACACAGGAAGAATCTCCCTCCACACGATCCCATGATACACTCGGGGTCAGATACATGCTCAAGGTCCCTCCACACCTTTGGTGTTAATTCTGCACTTTAAACTGGATATCGATCTCTCTGTTCTCAGATTCTCTTTATGTACCGACCGGTTGTTTGGTTTCTCACCACTTTATCCCAGTGACTGCAAACTAAACATCCCTTCACAGCCCTCGTGACTGACCCCGACATATGAAATCGGATGGAGTGGAGGGTGCTTCACACTGGTGTGGATATATGACACATTTCTCTTGCTCTTTTGAATTTATTTCAAGAAGCTTTGAAACAGAGTTAGAACAATGTTGCTTTGCCCCATCCATTCACACCGGTCCATCACACATTCCAGGCGACAGGTGGAAAATAAACATCCCACCGAACCGTCTGATCAAACAGACTCGGCGGGTGACAGACTGAAGCTCCTCAAGCACTCTCCCATCAAATAGATCTGTTGATTTCAAAACAGTCCCAGCGCATACTCATTTGGCTAGACTCTCTCTCTCTCTCTCTCTCTCTCTCTCTCTCTCTCTCTCTCTCTCTCTCTCTCTCTCTCTCTCTCTCATCCAGACACAGACACTACACATCTCCTTCCGCACCGCCACGACTTTATCCACTACCTTCACTCCCATCTCCGAAGCCCCCGTTTAGTTTCACCTCCCGGCTTACTTACTGTGGTGGAAATAACATGCCCCACTCTCCAGTGAGTGGCGCCATTCACGGAAACGGCAGAGGCGGCTCGGTCACATTTCAGTCCAGTGAACTTTGAACTTTCACTATGAGCGGGAGAGAATGGGAAGGGAGAAGGTGGGTAGAGAGGGTGGGGAGACAGAAAGAGAAGGTGTCGTAAGGAGGGCAGTGAGATAGAAAGGCTGAGGAAAGAGTGGGAGTAGAGGAAAAAGGATAGAGCATGAGAGAGCAGCGAAAATGAAGCAGGTTAGAGGCATTCAGCAGAAAATAGGCAATAGAAAGTAAATGCAGAAGTAGACCTTTCGGCCCTTCGAGACTGCACCGCCATTCTGAGATCATGGCTGATCATCTACTATCAATGCCCGGCTCCTGCCTTGTCCCCATCTCCCTCGATTCCCCTATCCATATAGATACCTATCGAGTTACTTCATTAAAGCATCCAGAGAACTGGCCTACACTGCCTTCTGAGGCAAGGCATTCCAGACCCCCCACATCTCTCTGGGAGAAGAAGTGTTTCCTTAACTCTGTCCGAAATGACCTACCCCTTAATCTCAAAACATCCCCTCTGGAACTGGACTTTCCCAGCATCTGGAACATATTTGCTGCCTCTATCTTGTCCAATCCCTTAATAATCTTATAAGTTGCATTCAGATCCCCTCTCAGTCTCCTTAATTCCAGTGTGTACAAGCTCAATCTCCCTAACCTCTGCGTAAGACAGTCCGGACATCCCAGGAATTAACCTTGTGAATATACGCTGCACTTCCTCTGCAGCCAAGATGTCCTTCCTTAACCCTGGAGACCAAAACTGTACAAAATTCTCCAGTTGTGGTCTCACCAGGGCTCTGTACAAATACAGAAAGATTTCCTTGCTGTTGTACTCAATTCCCTTTGTAATAAAGGCCAACATTCCATTAGCCTCTGTATTGCCTGCTGTACTTGCTCATTCACCTTCAGTGACTGATGAACAAGGACTCCTACATCTCTTTGTATTTCTCCCTTACCTAACTCGACACCGTTCAGATAATAATCTGCCTTCCTGTTGTTACTCCCAAAGGGGATAACCTCTCACTTATTCACATTAAACATCATCTGCCAAGTATTTGGCCACTCACTCCAAGTCACCCTGCATTGTCCTAACATCCTCATCACATGTCACACTGCTACCCGGATTAGAATCAGCAGCAAACTTTTTGATGTTATTATCAATGCCTTCATGCAAATAGTTGATGTAAATCGTAAACAGCTGTGGTCCCAATACCGAGCACTGTGGCACCCCACTAGTCACCACCTGCCATTCCGAGACACAGCCCTTCACCGTTACCCTTTGCTTTCTATATGCGAACCATTTTTCTTTCCATTTCAATAACTTCCCCCTAATGCCATGATTTTACCCAACACTCACATATGTGGGACCTTATCAAATGCCTTCTGAAAATCGAGGTACACTACTTCCACTGAATCTCTCTTGTCTAACTTACTGGTTACATCCTCGAAAAACTCCAGTAGATTAGTCAAGGATGATTTGACTTTGGTAAATCCATGCTGGCTCGGCCCAATCCTGTCATTGCTATCTAGATGTGCCACTCTTTCATCTTTAACAATGGACTCTAGCATCTTCCCCACTATTGATGTCGGGCTGACCGAACGATAGTTCTCTCTTTTCTCCCTTCCTCCTTTCTTAAAAAAGTGGGATAGCATTAGCCATTCCCTAATCCTCAGGAACTGATCCTGAATCTAAGGAACATTGGAAAATGGTTACCAATGCATCGGCAAATTCCAGAGCCAACTCCTTTGGTACCCTAGGATGCAGACCATCTGGACCTGGGGATTTGTTAGCCTTCAGTCCCGTCAGTCTACTCATCACCGTCTCCTTCCTAATGTCAATCTTTTTCATTTCCTCTGTTACCCGATGTCCTTGGCCCATCCATACATCTGGGAGATTGCTTGTGTCTTCCCTAGTGAAGACAGATCTAAAGTAGCTATTAAATTCTTCTGCCATTTCTGTGTTTCCCAGAACAATTTCACCCAAATCATTCTTCAAGGGCCCAACATTGTTCTTACCTATCTACTTTCTTTTCACATACCTAAAAAAGCTTTTGCTATCCTCCTTTATATTCCTGGCTAGCTTGCGTTCGTACCTCATATTTTCTCCCCGTATTGCCTTTTTAGTCAAGTTGTGTTGTTCCTTAAAAACTTCCCAATCTTCTGTCCTCACACTCACCTTAGCTCTGTCATACTTCCATTTTTTTAATGCTTTGCAATCTCTGACTTCCTTTGTCAACCACTATAGCCCCTTTCCCCCCTTTGAATTCTTCCTTCTCCGGGGGATGAACTGATTTGGCACCTTGTGCATTATTCCCAAGAATACCAGTTATTGCTGTTCCACTGTCTTTTCTGCTAGGATATCCGTCCATTTAACTTTGGCCAGGTACTCCCTCAGGGATCCATTGTCTCCTTTGTTCAACTGCAACACTGACACCTCCGATCTGCCCTTATCCTCCTAATGGGTCCTTGACATCAAGATCGCATACGCATTCATGGGTTAGAAATAGGGAGAAGGTGAGGGGAAAGTTGGGGACGCAGAGAGAGAAAATGATAGGCAGAAGGCGATGGAGGGTTTTTGAGAGAGCTCCAGAACTCCGTCTGCGGGGCTGACGTCACTGCTATTTTTATTTTTTGCTGCCTTTATGCCGGCCAAGTCAGTGTAGCCGCACGCTTTCAATACTTCTCTGAAATACTGAAAACACCCAGCTTATGTTCCAATGGGTGAAGAGAGTCAAACCACAAACACCGTTCAGCGTGTGTTGGTTTCCTGCAAACTTCAATATCTAAATATATGCACAGAGGGCCTGAATAAACAGGATGTTGCGGTAGGGGAAGAGCTGCTGGTTCTAAACCTCTCGTACAGTAAATGCAATTTATCCGCCCGAGAGAGTGAATAGAAGAAAAAAAGAGAGAGCTCGAGAGTGAAGCCAAATTGATTCCCTCCAAAAATCAAACATCTCCATTTCTACCCCTCTCTCTACATTGTATTCCACTTCTTGCCCTCCCCTTCTTTCAGTGATACCCCTTTCTGACACGTCACTCACGATTCTTTCCTCGCCAAACCCTAACTTTCCCCTCACTCTCCCTCCCTCTGTTTCTCCGGACTCTCACTACTCCCCCACCCAGCCACTCTCATCACTCCAGACCACCCTCCTCTCACACGCTCAATCTCTCTCTCCTCAAGCACTTCCTCCCACGGTTGATATTTTGTATTTATTCTATAATTGATCAAATGACATTAATATACCTCCTTCAAAACAATCTCCTATATATCTAATCTCTATTTGAAACCAGTTGTATAAAAGTTGATTATCCATTGTAAATGGAATAAGTTTATTTTCAGTTAAAGGTCTCTTTGCTGCTAATGGTTTCCTTATCTCGTCATCACATTTATTTTATTCCATAGATCAATCAAATGTTTTAATATAGGGGATTCTTTCTTTTCCCGTATCCACTTAGATTCTTATTTATATATAAAATCTTCTGGTGTATTTTCTCCTATTTTATCCAGTTCTATTCTAATTCATGCCGGTTTATCTTTTTCAAAAATAGATGCAATAAATCTAAGTTGATTTGCTTTATAATAATTCTTAAAGTTTGGAAGTTGTAACATTCCTAGATAAATTTCCATGTCAATTTTTCAAACGATATTCTTGTCGTCTTACATTTCGAAAGGAACTTCCTCACATATTTATTTAACTCTTGAAAAAACTTGTGGGGTAGTTGTATTGGTATTGTTTGGAATAAGTATTGTAATCTAGGAAATATATTCATTTTTACGGCATTTACTCTACCTACTAATGTTATTGGTAATATCATCCATTTATCAAGATCTTCTTGAATTTTTTTCAATAATGGTTCATATGTTCTTTTTATCATTTTCAACCCTTATACCTAAATATGTTATACAACTTATACTTAAATATGTCATACCATTTATCGACCATCTAAATCGAGTTATTAATCGACATTGACTATAATCTTCTTTAGTAAGAGGTAACATTTCACTTTTATCCTAATTTATTTTGTAGCCAGATATTTTCCATTATTCTTCCAATCTCGAAGATAATTTTCGCAGCGAGTTGAATGGGTTTGTTAAATAAAGCAGAAAATCGTCAGCAAATAAGTTAATCTTGTATTCCTTATGTTTAACTCTGAAATCCTTAATATCTGGGTCCATTTTAATTAATTCAGCTAATGGTTCTATCTCCAACACAAATAAAGCAGGTGGTAAT
This sequence comes from Hypanus sabinus, assembly GCF_030144855.1. Taxonomy (NCBI): domain Eukaryota; kingdom Metazoa; phylum Chordata; class Chondrichthyes; order Myliobatiformes; family Dasyatidae; genus Hypanus; species Hypanus sabinus. The sequence continues at coordinate 217,167 of NW_026781573.1, read as the reverse complement.
GGACAACCTTTCCTAGTTGATCTTGTTAACTGAAATCGTGTTGAAATTTTAACATTTGTCACTACTTTAGCTTTGGGATTATTATTTAAGGTTTTTATCCATTTTATAAAGGATACTCCTAATCTAAATTTTTCCAATGCCCTAAATAAAAAAAAAATCCAATTCCAATCTATCAAATGCTTTTCCTGCATCTAACGCAACTGCACACTCATTTCCTCCCTCTTTTGTGCCAAATGAATTATACTAAGTAAACGGGTTATATTATCTGCCGATTGTCTGTTTTTGATAAATCCTGTTTGATCCATGTGTATTCAATTTGGTCAGTATTTCGATAACCTTCTTGATAAATTTCCTGCTATTATTTTATAGTCAGAATTTAACAAAGAAATAGGTCTATAAGATGTTGACTTTAAAAGATCACTACCTTTTTGTGGCAATACAATTAAGATAGCTGTCGAAGAAGATTTTGGAAGTTTATGTGTTCTTTCCACTTGATATATTAACTCCATAAATGGAGGAATAAGTAAAACCTTAAACTCTTTTTTTAAAAAAAATCGGGCGGAAAAACATCTTCTCCTGGGGGTTTATTACTTTGAAGTGATCCCAGAGCTTTTTCGACCTCTTTTAATGTAAAAGGCATATCTAATTACTTCTGTTCTTCCGAGGTCAACTTTGGAAGAGATGTTAGAGATATATACCTTTCTATCTTGACATTATCATTTTGTGATTCTGATTGATACAGTTCGGTATACAAATCCCTAAAAGTTTCATTAATTTCTAGAGGTTTGTAAGTAATTTTATTTACTGTTGTTCTAATTGCATTTATCGTTTTAGAAGTCTGGTCTGCTTTTAACTGCCAAGCAAGTACCTTATGTGATCTTTCACCTAGTTCATAATATCTCTGTTTAGATCTCATAATTGTTTTTTCTGTTCGATATATCTGGAGTGTATTATAATATAACTTCTTGTTAACAAGTTGTCTTCGTTTTTCTTCTGTCATATATCTTTGAGATTCTTTTTCTAATTTTGTAATCTCTTTTTCCAATTGATCTATTTCTATCAAATACTCCTTCTTAACTTTAGAAGTGTAACTTATTATCTGGCCTCTTAAATATGCCTTAATTGCTTCCCACAATATGAATTTATAATCAACTGAATGTGAATTTGTATCTAATAGATCTGAGTGTGCTTTTTCATAAAATCACAAAAATTTTAATATTTTAATAATATTAAATTAAATCTCCATCTATAAATCGATTCCTCTTTATCTATCATTATCATGTCATTATCAAAGGAGAATGAACTGACAATATTCTTGCTTTATATTGCATATTTTTCACTCTGTCTTGAGTATTCGCTGTTAAAAGGAAAAAAATCTATCCTTGAATAAGTTTTATGTCTATTTGAATCAAATGAATAATCTCTTTCTTTTGGGTTAATTCTTCTCCATATATCAATCAAATTTAAATCTTTCAGCAAGGATAAAGTTAATTTTGCTACTTTTGATTTTATAACAACCTTTGTTGATCTATCTAAAGCTGCATCTAGACAAAAGTTAAAATCTCCACCTAATAATATTTTGTCATGTGCGTCAGCCAAATTCAAAAAGACCTCCTGCATAATTTTTACATCATTTTCATTTGGTTCATATATATTCATGAGTCCATCGTTCAGAAAAAAAATTGACATTGTATAATTACATATCGGCCGTCGAATAAATTAATACATTTTGTATTTTAATTGGTAAAGTTTTATTAACGAAAATTGCAACTCCTCTCCCCTTTGAGTTAAATGAAGCCGCAATAACATTTCCAACCCAATCTCTTTTTTAATGTCTGATGTTCTATCTCTGTTAAGTGTGTTTCTTGTAAAAAAAAAAGCTATATCTATATTCATTTTCTTCATATATGTTAGTTATTTTTCTTTTCACTGGTCCATTATGCCCATTAACATTAAAACTTAAAAAATTCAGTAAATTAGTCACTCCTTTTAATTGGTTGCTCCAAACTATAATAATACCTAATCTTTCAACTTTCGTGGTACTTTGGGGAGTCTTTTTAAAATTCTCCATGTTTCTATGTGCGTCTCCACCGATCATCCAGGCAAAGAAAGATAGAAAAACAGATTATAAAAAAGAAATTCCCCCTACTAATGTTGTGGGCAAAAATAAAAACATAACAATACACCCCTTTGTTGTACAGGTCATGACAATCGCCATGATTACCACGTGAATCCCGTAGCAATCGATCCGAAACTCCCTCAGCTCCCCCGCAACATAGAACTGTATATACATATGTGAAGAAAAAATAATATCACTAATCTCAATTAATATTTCTCTAATGTTTTACCTTTCTCAGATGTATAATATAATTTAAATACATTTAAATATTCTTCTGTCCTTAAATATCCATCAATTCCATTCACTTTCCCTGTCTTCATCTTTAATCCGTTTTGCTGTGAAACCTTTGAGTGTAGTTAGTGAATATTTGGGAGTTTTTGTGCGAACTCTTCCGCGTCTTGAGAATCGGTAAAAAATCTTCTTTTTCCATCCTCCAAAAAATTATCAGCGTTGCCGAATGACGCATCATGAATTTATAACCCTTTTCCTAGGAAACATTTTACGCTGGGTTAAATTCCTTCTTTCAAAAGGCTATAACTTATATCAGGATAGAAAAGAACTGCTTTCCCTTTTATCATCAATGGCCCGTTTCTCTTTCTGGCACATTGGGCTGCCGCCTTCAGGATCTTTTCTTTATCTTGATATGTTAAGCATTTTCTCAGAATTGATCGTGGATTTGGATCAACGAAGTTTTGAACTTCAGGCTTGATGAGTCCTTTCAATTTTAATTAACTGGGATCCTTCTTCCATTTCCAAGTTTTCCGTAATCCATCTTTAAAAAAAAATATTGGACCTTCTTCTTCTACATCCTCTTTAATTCCAACAATCTTAATATTGTTTCGTCTGCTAATTTTTTCAAGCATATCCACTTTTTCCAATAACAGTTTTATTTCTGATGTCCAGGCAGAAATATTATATTCCATTTTGTTCATTCTTTCTACAATGTCTTCCGTTGTTACTTCCAAGTCTGTAATTCTCTTATCCATTTGGTCCCGTCTTTTTAAAAATTTGTCAAACAAAATCTTCATATATTTCATATCATTTTATTGCTTTTAATTTTTCTAATATACGCATTATTTGCATCAAAGTTTTTTCTATATTTCCATAAAAACTTTTACCTCCATCTTTGTCTGATTTATCCAGAGAATCTGAATCTACCGCAGATTCACTTTCATTTCCGGTTTCAACCCTATCTGGGATTTGTCGTTCAAGTTGCTCGTGTTTCCGCATGCTCTTTCTTTCACGTTTACGCAATTCTTGTTGGTCTTTTTCTTTAGAAATGGTTGATATTGCCGCAGTTTCCTGTTCTGTATCGCCGAAGGCAAAATGGACTTGAGCACGCTGTTCTTTTGCAGCGGCGGGCCTTGATTCTGTTCCTACTTGCGTTGTCTTCAAAGTAGCAGTTTTCTTCGTCTTCCGTTTTTGAGACATAGTTTAAAACAATCCAGAGAAGTTCATAAGTAACTTTTAAAAAGTATTCACTAACTTTTCTTCACTTAAACATTAATTTACTGATGTTTTACGGAAGAGCTGGATATTCATGTCTCGACCCTACGTCATCACGTGACGTCCCCGATCCAGCTCGGCTTTGAGTGAAATTACACCCACTGTGACCTGAGGGAAGTGCAGAGTGTCGTGAACAAATCTCAGCATATCCGGAGTATCAGCCTCACCTCCACGGACTCGTGAAGCAGACAGACAGTCTGGATAATTCTCTTACACCCCATCACCTCCTATCGGTGGAAGATGCGAAAGCACATTCTACCCCGCTGTTATCAGACATTTAAACAGTTCACTATTCCCAGAAGATGTATTCTTGACTTCAAAGCTTAACTCGCTGTCGGCCTTGCCCCTTATGGACTGCTTGAACTGCACTTTCAGCATTCTGTGACTGGTTTACCCTGTTCTACTCTCGTGATGTGATCAGTGTCTATGGCATTCCACTGGGACTCTCCTGTCTGTGACGTATTTGACGAGGTTGTAAGGAGGGAGGACAGTGGGAGAGACGGTGAGGAGGGGGCACAGTATAAAACTTAAACCACTCTCTCACTTCTCTAACCTCACACTCTTCCTTCCTCTCCCTTGTTTCCCCTCCCTCTCCTCTCACACCATCTCCTCTCTCTATCCTCTCTCCCTTTATCACCCTGTCCCTCTCTCAAAATCGTTCCCCATTGTCTCCCATTGTCTCTTGATCTTCGCCCTTTCCTCTCACTATCACCCCGTCCCGAACTATACCCTTTCTATCTACCACTGTCCCTAGTATTGCCGCCCATCTGCCCTTCATGCCCTCCTCAAGTCCCTATCCCCTTTCTCCACTGCTGTCTCCCCTCGCTCTTTCATTGGGGCGTGGGCTTCTTCTCCAAGAGAGCGGTAGGAGTGTGGAGTGGGCTGCCAGATGAAGTGGTAAATGTGGGCTCACAATTAACATTAAAAAAAACTTGAACAGGTACATTGATGACAGGTACATTGATGTGGAGGGATATGGACCAGTTGTAGCTCAATGGGACTAGGCAGAAAAATGCGAAATGAACAGGCCCTCCCTCTCCCCTCAGATCAGTTTCAGTCTCCGAACAAATCCCATTGTTCCATCGTCCCCCAACAGATTTATGACTGTTCCGAAATGTATCCCACTATTCCAGACCCTTCTCTCAGCCCTGTGCCGGTCCCAGGTTAATCCTATTGCTTTTCTCTCTACCCAAAGCTTCGTGTCTGTCTCCTGACATATCCCACTAAACTGCGCTCTCCCGATAGCATTGGCTGCTCGGCAGAAAAGAGAGAATGGGACTAAAGGGATATGATTCTGGCTGGCAGCCGGTTACCAGTGGAGCTCCACAGGGCTCGCTGTTGGGACCGCAGATTTCTATGATAGTTGTCAATGACTTGGACCATGGGATTCATGGATTTGTGGAAACAATTGAGAATGATACAACGATATGTGAAGGAGCGGGTAGCGTTGAGGTAACAGAGAGCCTGCAGAGAGCCTTAGATACTTTAGGGGAATGGGCAAAAAAGTTGCAAATGCAATACAATATAGGAAAATGTATGGTCATGCACGTTGGTGGATGAAATAAACAAGCAGTCTATTATTTAGATAGTGAGTGAATTCAAAATGCAGAGTTGCAAACATATTTGTGAGTCATTGTGCATCAGTCCCTAAAGGTTAACCTCCAGGTTGAGTTGGTGGTGAAGAAAGCGAAGGAAATGTTGACATTAATTTTTAGATGTACAGAATATAAGAGCAGGGATGTGATGCTGAGTCACCAAAAGACACTCGTGAGACCACACTGAGAGTATCGAGCGCAATTTTGGGCTACTTGTTTTAGACAAGGTATGCTGACATTGGAGAGGCTTCAGAGAAGATTCACCAGGAAGATTCAAGAAATGAAAGCGTTTCTGTCTGAGGAAAACCGGGCAGCTCGGCTTCTATTCCCTGGAGTTCGGGAGGATGAGGGGGCATCTCATAGAAACTTAACGAATGTTGAAAGGCCTGAAAAGATTAGATATGGAAACTGTTGTTTCGAATGGTCAGCGATTCTGGGACAAGAGGGCACCACTTCCGGATTGAAGGACGCCCTTTTAGAACTGAAATGAGGAGAGGCTGCTAAATGTGTGGAATTTGATGCCACGAGCGGCTGTGAAAGCCAAGTCATTGGGCGCATGTAACGCAGAGAGAGAGATAGGCTCTTGATTTGCCCGGACAGCAAAGGGTATGGGGAGAAGGCAGTGGAGTGGGGATGACTGGAAGAATTGGATCAGCCCATGATTGAATGGCGGAGCAGATGCGATTGCCCGTACGGCCTCTTTCTGCTATTATAGTTTATGGTCTCATGGTCTTGTGGTCTCTCCGCAGGTGCGCATGAACAACAGTCGAAAGTGAAGATCGGAAATAGACCGGACCGTCTGATCTGCCTACTCTGCCTTGTTACATTCCCCCCTCCTCATCGTGATAATGTTCCGTCCCTCGATCCATGGTGAGCGGAACCGGCTCCGTGTGGAGTCAGACCGTAAATAAAGAGACTGGAATAAACTGTTATTGTAAAACACCACAGCGACACCGACAAAGCCCTTACCGTAACACCGATTAAAACCCATCACCATAACACGGACACACCCCTAACCGTGATGAAAACACGGCCTGAACCGTAATACAGTCGAGACTCGTCCCGGCCGCCGAAACGAGCAAAGCCGAGGTCTCGAGGCCTTCTCCTCCGGAGATTCCGGACCGCACGGTAGCAGCGGCGGCGAAGCGGGCATTTCAGAAGATTCTCCAGATGTTCCTCCACGCTCTCACGTCTGTCTCCATCAAATCAGGATTGTGCTCGGATCCCTACTTAACAAGTAACAGATAGCCATCTCCAGAGAGGCCGCGCGCGCTGCGTCGCGCCGCCATTTTCTCCTCCTTTACTGGGACACCCTTCACCGTCACACTGACATAGAAGTCTCTGTGACCCGTGCGGTAGCGCAATGCTGACTCACGTATCAATGCAAACGTGAAACATCCTTCACTATTTCTCTCAGTATCGCAGATTCGTCAGTCTTTTAAAGGAATGCTGAGCGATCTCCGCCATCAGTTCACTGAGATGGAAACGAAGTACAGATCTGTCAACGAAACCAAGGCACAAATCTGTGAATTTTTGAACAGCAGAAGAGGTGAGGCATCATCCCACTCTTTCACCCGCTCCTCATCACAGGGCAGGCATGGAGAGAGGAAGCGTCACTCTGTGTTTGACATCGGGAGTGTATGCTTATGGTATGCAGGGTGATTCACTCGATGTCTTACTCTGGGAATGTCTGTTGGACAGTATGGATCCAGCTTCACTCTGTGTCTGACAGCGGGATTGTGTGATCGGACAGTGCGCAGAGAGATTCACCCCATGTCTGACCCCTGAAGTGCGTTATCCACCGTGGAGACAGAGCTTCACTCTGAATCCGGGAGTGTGTGACGGGACGGTGCAGCGGGGGCTATACTCTGTGTCTGAATTCGGGATTGTGTGGTGGGATCGTGGAGAGAGAGGGACTGTATTTGATTCCAGGACTGTTTGATGGGAGAGTGCAGATGGACGTAAGGGGACGTAAGGAGGGAGATTCACATTGTGTCTGACCAAGGCCTTGTGTGACTGGACTTTGTGGAGCGATTATAATTCTGATCTCTGACGGAGGGAATGTGTGAGGGACGGTGTCGTGTGAGCTTCACTCTGTGGTTGTCGCTTTGGAGTGTGTGATGAGACGGTGTGGAAGGAGTAATACCCAGAATCTGACCACGGAAGTGTCCGATTGGACGGTGTGCAGGAAACTTCACTCCATGTCTCACCACTGGAATGTGCGATGAAGCCATGGAGGGACAGATTCACTCTGTGTCTGACACAGACAGTGAGTGACGAGGCTTTGTAGAGGGAGCAAAGCTCTGTGTCTTACTCCGGATGTGTGTGATGGGACAATGTGCAGGGAGCTTCACTCCAAGTTTACGCCTGGGCGTGTATGAAAGACTGTGTGCAGGGAGCTTCACTCCACGGCTGACCCCGGGAGTGTATGAAAGGCAGTGTGCAGGGAGCTTCACTCCACGTCTGAGACCGGGAGTGTATGAAAGACAGTGTGCAGGGAGCTTCACTCCACGTCTGAGACCGGGAGTGTGTGAAGGGTCCCTGGAGAGAGAGACTCAGTCTGCGTCTGACAGTGTGAGCGTGTGATCGGACGGTGTGCAGGGAGCTTAAAACTGTGTCTCACCCCGTGAGTGTCTGATGGGACTCAGTGTGCGTGTGATGGAAAGCTATGGCGGGGGAGGGGTTCTGAGTGCGTTTGGGGGTGGTCACCTGTGTTCTTTGCGCCGGGATCGGTGACGCCTGTTTGGATGGTGTTCCGCTCTGTGTCTGATGCCAGGGGTGTGTGATAGGGCGGTGCGGATGGAGACTCTCTCGTTTTCCGACCCCTGTATTGTGTGATGACACCGGATAGAAGGAGCATCACACTGTGTCTGACCCCGGGAGTGTGCAGCGGGATGGTGCAGAGTGTGTTTAATTTCCTATCTGATCACGGGCGGGGGAATTGGGGTAGTGTGGAGGGAGTTTCACTTTGTGATTGTCGGCAGGAATGTGTGATGGGAGAGTGTACATGGAGCTTCACACCATGTTTCACCCGAGGAGTGTGAGATAGTGTGGGTTAGGGTCAGGGTCGTGTGTGATGGGACAGTGTGGAAGGAGCATCATTCTGTGTGGAAGGAGTATCTGACACTGGGAGAGTATGAAGGAACCGTGAGACAAGAGCTTAATTCTTCGTCCGTCTCCGAAAGTGTGCGACGGGACATTTTGGATGGAACTCAAATTACTGCCTGCCCCGTCAGGAAGTGTGATTGAATAGACTGGAGGGACATTCACTCTATAAATGTCTCCGGGTGCCTGTGATGGGAGGGTGCTGAGGTAGTTTCATTGCGTGTCTGATGTTGGGAGTGCGTGATGGGACGCTGTGGAGGGAGATTCACTCTGTCTGATCCCGAGAGAGTGTGATGAGACGGTGCGGACTGTGCACACTGTTTTTGAACTTGCGCCTGTGCCATGGGAGAGTGAGAATGAGCTTCACTCCATGGCTTTCTCCGGGTGTCAGTAATCGGACGGTGCTGATGGAGCTACACTGTGTCTGATCCCAGGAGTGTGCGATTGGACACAGTCACAGTAGCAGAACTTTCTGTCTGACTCCGTGAGTGTATCAGGGACGGGGTAGAGGAAGCCTGAATCTGAGCCTGACTGGAGAGTCTGTGATAGATGATGTAGAGGGAACTTCACTCTATGCCTGATCCTGTGAATCTGTGACGGGACGTTATGGAGGGATCTTCATTCTGTGTCTCTCCCCGGGCGTGTGCGATAGGACAGTGTGGTACGAGATTCACTCTGTGTCTTGACTCCGGGATTGTGTGATGGATGGTCTGGGGAGGAATTCACTGTGCCTTATCCTGTGAATGTGCGATGGGACGATGCTGGGGGCGGAAAAATTCCCTTTGTGACTGACCTCAGGTGAACGTAGCGGGACCGCATGGCGTGAAATTCACTATGTGCGTCACCCCGGATGTGTGTGATGGGAAAGTGTGCAGGGAGATTCACTCTCTGTCTCACTGTTCCTTGTTCGTGATTTCCAGAGCAATACTGTTCCGAGAATTGGATCAGGAATCATAACCGGTGTTATTACGTCTCCACGTTTCAAACAAATTTCTCCAGAGCGATACAAGAATGTTCATGCCGTGATTCAAGCCTGCTGGAAATCAATTCAAGGGATGAAGCGGTATGTGACACAGCACGGGAAGATCCCACAATATCACAGGAATCATCACACACTCGCGGATTCAGGCACAGATTGAACACACAACATACATTCCCAGCACACACTCACGGGGTCTAACACAGAGTGACTCTCATTCCACATCATCCCTTCACACACTCCCGGGGTCAGACAGACAGCGGTTCTCCCTCCATGCCGTGACGTCACGCATTCCCGAAGTCTGACACAGAGTGAATCACCTTCCACATCGTTCCATCACACACTCCCGGGGTCAGACACAGAGTGAATCTCCCTCCACACCGTTCCATCACACACTCCCTGGCTCAGACACAGAGTGATTCACCCTCCACACCGTTCCATCACACACTCCCTGGCTCAGACACAGAGTGATTCACCCTCCACACCGTCCCATCACACACTTCTGGAGTCAGACACAGAGTGAAGCTCCCTTCACACCGTCCCATCACCGATTCCTTTTGTAGTCATCTGAGAGAAGGTCCGTACATAGATTTCGATTCTTGGCATTAATGAAATAAATTTAATTTCTCAGAGCTTTGTATCCAACAATCTTGTGTCCAAGAACCGAGAGTACTGGATTGGAAAATGCGAAGACGGGTAAGATTTGGACTGATGTGTGGGGTAAGAGTTGAGTATTCAGATAGAGCTGATGGGATTATGTGGGATTCGTTTATGGTCTGAAGTAGTTTTGTGGGAAAAGGGTGTGGCATTGGGATTTGCCTGTAGACTGTACGCGGGTACAGTGTAGGGTGATACAGTGGGAACATTTTGGGTCTGACACGAGCCTGCCGGGGATGGACAGGGCAGTTGGATTATTTCGGAAACGGGCATGGGGCAGCGGGGACAGTTCAGTACTCAGGGATTATTTTGGTGTGACCCATGTCGGTGGGACAGCGCTGTTCAGTGGGATCATTTCGGAGATAGTCGCCGGGCAGTGTGGCGAGAGAGCACCAGCCGGATTTGCTTGGTGAATGACATAGATTTTACGGGCGAGAGTAGGAGAACTGCATTAGTTTGGAGACCAGTACAGGGAGATGGGCACACAATGGGTTAATGTGATTAGTTCGGAGGTAGTCTCCGGGCTGTGAGGAGAGGGAGAAACAGGGTGATTCGTTTGCTAAATGACAGAGATTTGAGGGAACAGAACTGGGCAGGTGGATTAGACGGTGGAAGAGTGGGGGTGGTACGCGGACTGAAACAGATCAGAGGGGAGAGGATGGGCATGTTCGATTCGTATGGGGACTGACAGAGGACTGTGTTGAGGAAGCGGTTCGGTGGGATTTGTTTGGGGGATACGGGGCTGTGGGGACACATTGGGTCAGTGCCTTCGTTGGGGACAGATTGTGGGTAGACATTGGGACCGTGATATCTGTCTGGGTACCGACACCGGGCCGTGGGGGAGAGCGGTTGCGTGGAATGAGTTTCCGGACTGACACAGTCTGTTAGGAGAGAGCAAAATCATGGGATTAGCTTGGGGACGGTCTCGGCTCGAGTTCTCTGGTGGAGCTGTTTTATCTCTGTTGAAATTGTTTATCCCTCTTGAATAGGAATGTGGGCTCCGGTTTCCTGAACAAGGTGAACGCCACTGGAGCGCACCCTTGCACTCAGTGTGATCTGACTTCAGTCGGAATGATTTACCCTTGCGATCTTGATCGGCCTTTCATCTGCGAGAAGTCGGCACCTTTGTTCCCGCATATTCCTGAAAATATCCAGGGTCTCTGTCAACAGCCAGTGGAGGCGACGTGAACCAAATGACTGTCCCCATTCTCCCCTTCACTCTCAATCCCAGATCCTTCCAGATTCCCTGCCCACCCTCTCTGCCCTTCCCTGCTACACCAATTCCACGACTTATCGCAACCACATGGTCTCCACCAGACTCCGACAAGACTCTCTTGCTGTCTATCCCCTTCTTTCCATCCATTCCCTCGTCCCGCTGTTTCTGCTCCCTCTGCCCCCTCTTTCTCCTCTCTCCCCGTCCATCCCATTCTTTCCCTCTATTCCCCCGTCCCGGTCTTTCTGCTCCCTCTACCCCCTCTTTCACCTCTCTCCCCGTCCATCCACTTCTATCCCTCCATTCCCCCGTCCCGGTCTTTCTGCTCTCTCTGCCCCCCTCTTACACCCCTCTCCCCGTCCATCCCCTTCTTTTCCTCCATTCCCCAGTCTCGCTCTTCCTGCTCCCTCTACCACCCTCTTTCACCTCTCCCCGTTCAGCCCCTTCTTTCCCTCCATTCCACAATCCCGCTCTTTCTGCTACCTCTCCCCACCTCTTTCACCTCTCTCCCCGTCCATCCCCTTCTTTCACTCCATGCCCTTGTCCCGGTCTTTCTGCTCCTTCTACCCCCCTCTTTCACCTCTCTCCACGTCCATCCCCTCTTTCCCTCCATTCCGCCGTCCCGCTCTTTCTGCTCCCCCTACCTACCTTATTATTACCTCGTGCTTCCTCCCCGCTATTTCGACATTCTCTCTTCGTCAACTATCACTGCTCCATCCTCTCGAACTCCCTCCTCACTCTTTCTGTCTCTTCCTCCTATCCCATTCTCCATCAGTGCTCGCATCCCCATTCTCCCCACGACACACCGACAAACCGCTGACCGCATTGATCTCCTGCTTTGTGGCAATTTCCAGCCCGTGCCGTTCTTCTCCACCCCCTACTGCTCGCCCTTTCTCCGCCGGCTCTTTGTCCTCTCCCTATGCCAACTCTTTCTCTCTTTCTTCCCCCTCTTTCTACCCCTCTCTCTGCCGTCCCTCTCCGTCTCTCTATACTCTCAGTGTTCATAATGTCCACTTTCTCCTTTCCGCTCACTCTGACGTCAATCCTGTGCGGTCTGGTTCTCGATAACCCAACCCCAGGTGAAAGTTTGTGCCTATTTCCTCTGTCTGTGCCTCTCTTGGGTTTATGGAACTTTGTAAGTTTACAAAACTGATCCAGGGAATAAAGTCCCAAACTCTCTCCCTCTCTGTATAACCCTCGATTTCCTGCAATATCCCCGGAGAACTCCATGTACTATTTTTCCAGTTCAGTGGCATTTTTCCTGATCATAAAGCCTCACCGACGCTTTGTACCATTGCAGCGAGATCTCCCGACTCCCGAGTTCAGTGTCCTGACCAGTGAAGGCCAGCGTGCCCAGTGTCCTGTCCTATCGAATATTTTTCACCAGAATCGCTATTTGATTTTTGCCCTGAAATGTATACGGCATGCAATTTGTTCTTAAGCTTTATCAGTACGGCAAAAATATGTAGAGCTAATGTAAATTACAAACATTAATAAACACCGCAAAAATGTCAATTGTGTGTTCGTGCGTTCAGAGATGTGATGGCGCAGGGTGAGAAGATGTTCCTGAATCGTTGTGTGTGGGTGTTCAGGCTCCTGCGACTCCTCCCTGACGGGAGTAACGAGCAGAGATCTTCTCCCGAGTGCGGAGCGTACTCAGTGATGGATGCCGCCTTCTCGAGGCATCGCCTCTTGACCATGTCCTCGATGGTGCGGAGGGGTGTGACCGTCAGAGTGGCGGCTGAGGCTGGAACCCTCTGTAGCCCGTTACTATTCTGTGCGTTGCAGCATCCGCACCAGGCGGCGATGCGGCTGGTCAGAAAGTTCCCCACCGAACATCCATAGAATTTTCCTCATCTTCACTGAGAGAGCACATCCCCTCAAACTCCTAAAGCTGTTATCCCTTCTGTAACGAGACCCAAATGCAGAGTCAGGTCTGGAATTAAGACTCAGAAATGAAGTAAACAATACGGCGTCAAACCAACCAAAGCCAAAATCTCAAGCAGTCGGACTGGAGACGGGACTCTTACGATTGAGCACTGAGTGCTCTGCTACAGTGCTTTAACTATAGACTGTGCAAAAGGAATTGTGGCATTGCACAATTATATCTCTGAATCTTTAGAAGAAATGTGACAGTTAACTATACTCTGGGAAATGGACGTGCCGAAAAATGACACCTTCTGTGTGTTTGCGTGAACGTGTTGGGCCACAATAGACCCTCTGAGTTGTTGACACATAGTAACGTAGGAACTTCAATTAAACCCATACGACTCAGGAGGAGAATTAGGACATCGAGTCTACTGGTCGTTTCATAGCTGATCCATAGTCCTGTCGGTTCCAAACTCGCGCCTTCATTCCTTGAATAATGAAGAATTTTTCAAACTATCTCTTAAATATACAGAATGCCTGGTAGTCCACGCCTGCCTGCGGCATAGAATTCCGCAGATTCAGCGTGAGCTGGCGAAGGAAGTTCCTTTTTATACCTTTTTTAAAAAAGTATCTCTGTATACTCAAGTTATTTCTGCTGATCCTAGATCGATTCTCTTCACACGAACTCTGTCATGATCTTCCACAATCTGAAATCTTTCAATATGCACCATTCATTATTCATTATTCTGAATTCCCGCGAGTAGAGGCACACAACCATCAAACGTCCTTCATAGGACAGGCAATTTATTTCGGAAAACTACTTTGAACCCTTTTAAATATAACCACATGCTTTGTTCAATACGGGATATCAACGCTCACAATTCTCCAAATGTGGCCTCACTGTTCCTTATTTAGCCTTAGAATTATTGGTATTCTTGTTTGGAATCTGAGGTGTGATGAGGTGGTTATACTGGGAGGAGTTTAGACCCAATGTGCAGTTCACAGTAAACTGCGTGACAGTCAGAAGGATGAAAGCGGTTTAATAGACAGGCCCAAGTTAGAGTGCCCCCTGTAGCCCACCCCTTCAATAACAGGTCTACCACTTTGTATACTTTTGGGTGGGGGACGGGTCAAATGATCAAGTAGAGGGAAGTATCTCAGGTCAGGACTCTGGCACTGATTTTGTCTCTGTAGTTCAGAAGGGAAGGGGGAGGGCGAGATGAGGCGAGCTGTGGGATAGGGGATTATTTGTTAGGGAATTAGAAAAGGGGTTCTGTGTGCGACAGAGGGATTCGTTGATGGGATTTCGCCTCCCGAGTGTCAGGGACACTACCACTCTGAGCGGGTCCTCAGCAATCTTAAGCGGCAGGGTGAGCAGTCGAAGTTCGATACGCGCTGGTGTGGCCAGAAATAGGAAGATAACACTGCTTAACACGTGGCTAAGGTGTCCTGGGATGAGTGAGGGCTTCTGATAGCTGGATCATTGGTTCTCTTCTAAGGAAGGTACAATATACCTTATATGCATAAGGCTTAAATTAGGCCACAACGCAGCGTGAGTCCCGGGGTGCACAGAATGCGACCGGAATCTGGATTCGAAACCGACAGAGGTTGTCTTCTGCCGACCGAACACTAGGAGGCGGCACATACACTTGCCTGGAGGCCATGCGACACAGCCCCTTCCTTTACACTGCCAAGAACAAATCTCAGCGTTTACACATGGACTGGACTGGAACTGATATTCCAACGGGAAATTCTGTCAATAAAGATGAGGAGGAGCGGGGATTGAACCAGCGATGCAGGGGGAAGAAAAACAGTATGTCAAAACAGATGTTGGAGTGGTTGTTGGAGCAGATGTTGTTGAGACCACAGACAAAGTGAGGAAGCAAAAGGTTGAGCCCGCTGGGTCTCATGTTCCGTTTCAATGCGAGAAGTATTATACGAAAGACCGACGGGCTCAGGGAAGGGGTCATTCGCTGGAATTATGATATTGTAGACATTAGTGAGACGCCGTTGCAGGGCGGGCAGTCGCGTCAGCTCAACATTCCCGGTTTCGGTTGTTTTAGTCGTGATGAAGCGGGAAGTATTGAAAGTTGAGAGGTGGCTTTCCTAGTCACGTGAGATTCATTCACATGCACGGAGAGAGGTGTTCATGTGCCGCTTTGACAGGGACGTTAATATGCAGGGAGTTGATTGTTGTGCAGTCAGAAGTGATTCAACTCAAGTTGTACATCACAACATTGTGGGCCGAATGGTCTGTTCTGTTCCGTGATTTACGTTCACTGCTCTGCAGGAGGGGATAAAGAGAAATTTAAACTCATCGAGTGGACAGACACGGAAGTGGGCTAGATCAAGGACTTTGACGATAGGTAGCAAAACACAGAGAACATCCACTTCACAGACGACATAGGCAGTGAGCGAGCCACACAGCTCTCACCTACACACCCCTCACCATGAATTGGACACAACACCGACCGGACTCTAAACGATCCCATACCGTGACACCCACACGCATCTCGCTGTGACACTCTGCGTAAAGCGTTGGAACTGGAACTGGATGAACTCAGGATCATTCGGGAAGCTGAGGGGGTGATAAGGAAGACAGATAGGGTGGTATTTACAACTGCGGTGACGGATACAGGAAACTGTGTGACAGACAGGAAGGGGAAAGTGGTGAAACGGCCAGGCCAATGCAGAGCCCCCTAGTGGCTAATCCGCAGAATAACAGGTAGACCACTTTGGATATTTCTGGATAGGAGGATAGAGGTGCAAATGACCAAATGGGAAAGTCTCACCTGTCAGGTCTCTGGCACTGACTATAGCTCTGTGGCTCAAAAGGGAATAAGTTGTGAAATCTGGCGAGCTGTATCGATAGGGTTGCCTTTGTTAGGGGAGCAGAAAAAAGGTATTGCGGACGAGAACGAGATTAGAGCGTGGATTGATACCTGGAAATATGATGTTGTATCTATTAATGAAACATGTTTGTAGGAGGGGTGTGATTGGCAACTAAATATTCCTGGATTTTGTTGCTTCAGGTGTGATACAATCGGAGGGTAGGAGATGTTGCATTGCTTGTCCGAGAAAATATTACTGCGGTGCTTTGGCAGGAAAGATTAGATGGTACATCTAGGGAGACTATTTTCTTGGAATTGAGGTATGGGAAAGGAGAAGTAACACTTATAAGCGTGTATTATAGACCACCAAATGGTGAGCAAGAATTGGAGGAGCAAATTTGTAAGGCGATAGCAGATATTTGCAGAAAGCACAAGGCTATGATTGTGGGAAATTTTCCACACATAGACTGGGAAGCTTATTCTGTAAAAGGGCTGGATGAAAAGCAGTTTGTAAAATGGGTGCAATACATTGAGGTACCAACTAGCGAGGGGGCAGTGTTGGATCTCTCTTCGGGAATGAGATAGGTCAGGTGATGTGGTATGTGTTGGGGAGAACTTCGGGTCCAGGGATCACAATAGCATTAGTTTCAATGTAATTATGGAGAAGGATAGGACTGGAACCAGGGTAGAGATTTTTGATTGAAGAAGGCTAACTTTGAGGAGTTGCGAAAGGAGGCGGAAGGAGTGGATTGGGACATTTTGTTTTATGGGAAGGATGTAATAGAGAAATGGAGGTCATTTAAAAGTGAAATGTTGAGGGAACAGAAACTCTATGTTCCTATTACGTTTAAAGGAAATATTAAAAAATAGAGAGTGCCATGGTTTTCTAGGGATAGTGGAAACTTGGTTCGAAAAAGATGGAGATCTATAATAAATATAAGCAGCATGGAGTAAATGAGGTGCCCGAGGAATATAAAGAATGTAAGTAGAATCTTAAGACAGACATTATAAAAGCAAAAAGAAGATACGAGATTGCATCGGCAAGTAAGGTGAAGATAAATCGGAAGGGATTCTACAGGTATATTAACACCAAAAGTATAGTGAGGGATTAAATTGGTCCCTTAGAAAATCAGATTGGACAGCTATATGTGGAACCGAAAGAGATGGGGGAGATTTTGAACAATTTCTGTTCTTCGGTATTAACTCAGGAGAAGGATATTGAATTGTGTAAGGTAAGGGAAACAAGTAAGGAAGTTATGGATACTATGACAATTAAAGAGGAGGAAGTACTGACATTTTTAAGGAATATAAAAGTGGATAAATCTCCGGCTCCTGGCAGAATATTCCCTCGGACATTTAGGGAACTTGGTGTATAAATAGCAAGGGCTCTGCCAGAAATATTTCAAATGTCATTAGAAACGGGGATGGTGCCGGAGGATTTGCGTTTTAATCATGTGGATCCATTGTTTAAAAAGGGTTCTTAGAGTAAATCTTGCAATGATAGGCCTGTAAGTTTCACGTCAGTGGTGGGTAAATTAATGGAAAGTATTCTTAGAGATGGTATATATAATTATCTGGATAAACAAGGTCTGATTAGGAATAGTCAGCATGGATTTGTGCGCGGAAGGTCATGTTTGACAAATCTTATTGACATTTTTTGAAGAGGTTACGAGTACAGTTGATGAGGGTAGAGCAGTGGATTTTGTCTATAAGGACAGCAGTAAGGCCTTTGCCAAGGTTCGGCACAGAAGGTTAGTCAGGAAGGTTTCATCGTTAGGTATTAACAATAAAATACGTTTGTAGTAAAATTGATTCAACAGTGGCTCGATGGGAGATGCCAGAGAGTAGTGGTGGAGAACTGCATGTCAGGTTGGAGGCCGGTGTATAATAGTGTGCCTCAGGGATCTCTAATGGGTCCAATGTTGTTTGTCATGTACATTAATGATCTGGATGATGGGGTGGTAAGTGGGATTAGCAAGTATGCAGATCTAGGTACCTACCTAAGGCACATACCGAAGGTAGGTGGCATTGTTGATAATGAGGTAGGTTTTCAAAATTTGCAGAGAAATTTAGGACAGTTAGAAGAGTGGGCTGAACGATGGCAGATGGAGTTTAATGCTGATAAATGTGCGGTGCTATATTTTGGGAGGAATAATCCAAATAGGACATTCATCATAAATGGTAGGGCATTGAAGATTGCAGTAGATTAGAGTGATCTAGGAATATTGGTGCATAGTTCCCTGAAGGTGGAATCTCATGTGGATAGGGTGGCAAGGAAAGCTTTTCGTATGCTGGCCTTTGTAAATCAGAGCATTGAGTATAGGAGATGGGATGCAATGTTAAAATTGTATAATGCATTGGTCTTGCCGAATGTTAGGAAATATATCAACAAAATAGAAAGAGTACAGTGCAGATTTACTAAAATGTGACCCGGACTTCAACACCTAAATTACAGGGAAAGGCTGAACAAGTTAGATCTTTATTCTTTGGAGCGTAGAAAATTGAGGGCGGACCTGATAGAGCTATTTAATATAATGGGGGGTATAGATCAAATTGACGTGGATAGGCTATATCCTTTGAAAGTAGGGGAGACTCAAACAAGAGGACATGATTTGAGAGTTGGGGGGCAAAATTTTAAGGGTAACACGAGGGGTATTTCCTTACTCAGAGAGTGGTAGCTGTGTGGAATCAGCTTCCTGTAGAAGTGGTACAGACAGTTTCGGTATTGTCATTTAAAGTAAAATTCGATAGATTTATGGGCAAGAAACGAATGGCGGGTTATGGGCTGAGTGCGGGCCAGTGGGACTAGGTGAGTGTAAGCGTCAGCACGGACTAGAAAGGTCGAGATGGACTGTTTCGGTGCTGTAATTGTTATTTGGTTATATGGTTATTCCTCGATCGTGTGCGGTCGTTATCGTCGCCAGTATTTAGGTAGGAAACGAGCCGGTTCTGAACATTCAGTTTAAAACGTGGCTAAAATGTTAGGGTTGAACCGAACATAATATGTATAAAATATGAAGATAGCAAACATGTGTAGGTAATCAGTAAGTACATTCTCGCATTTCACACACACACACACACACACACACACACACACACACACACACACACACACACACACACACACACACACACACACACACACACACACATCTCTGCAGCTTGAGTTCCCCTGGGCACTTTGAATGCCACGGTAATCTACAATTGTTCACAACTGAGTTTGTATTCTGCCGAGCGGACACCTGGGGGCAGCACAGTGTCCTGCCCGGAGGCCGCGCCACACCTCCTCCACCTTGCTCCGGTCCTTCATTTCCTCTCCCATAAGTACACCTGAACTGGATTGGAACTAATATTCCAGGGGTGATTTTTTTCCATTAAAATGGCAGACTGATGGTATAAATTAGAGTTGCAGGGACATGTAAACAAGAACTCCATTACAGATCGTTGAGTAGTTGTTGGGACAGATGTTGCTAATACTTCTGAAAATGTCAAGAAGCAAAAGGTTGAGCCTGCTGGGACTCATGTTCTGAGCTGCATGCTCATCAATGCAGGAAGTATTGCTCGAAGGGCCGATACGCTCAGGTCAAGGGTCAACGCCTCTAAGCCGGACACGGCAGATATTAGTGAGTCTAGATTGCAGGAGGGACAGTACCGTTTGCATAAGCTATGAACGAGACACACAACCCTCCGTATGACATGGAGTTTTTCAATGGGGCTCTGAAAGTGTGTCGGTGTCACTGCCACAACCCACATCTGATATGAACACGCCCCTCATCGTGACACTGACACAGACAGGCTCTGCACCACAGCAGGATCTCACCACTCAACGATACCAACACAGAGTCACGACCTGCACTGTAACTCGAATACAGTCCTCCCCGTATGCATAACACCCTTCCTCTCCAAAACCACTCCCGGACTCCGTCACCCTACTCCGACACGATTCCCAGTCACCGTCATACAGATTGCAGTACACCACTCCCGTCTCCGTCACCCATCCCTCCATACAAGCATTCCCGGCTCTGTGACCCACAGCATTTCCTGACCCAGTCACCGTCACACAGACTGCAATGCACCGCTCCCGTTTCCGTCCTCGCTTACAAGCAATTCAGTCTCCTTGACCCACATCCTCAACACTACGACATCTCCATCATCCCGTACCCCGTCTCCATGATACACTCCACCCGCTAAACGCTCCCCATCTACGTCGTCCCTCCGCTCTCCTCCGACTCGATGTCCGAGGGCCGGTCCAGCTGCAGTAAGTGCGACGGGTACTGGAGCTACAATTGCTAACATAAATACAGATTCATCTGTGAGCAGTCGGCACATTTATACGCGGATATTACTGAAGAGATCGGAGGTCTCTGTCAACAGCCTGTCGCGTCGACTTCAATCAAATGACTTCACGCCACTTTTCCCCATTTAATCTACACCACTCTCACCCCCCCCCCCCCCCGTTTTTTCTTACACACCCACTCTCTCCGCCCCTCCTTCGTACCCCATTATCCTCCTCTACTCGCAATGGCATACTCCTCAGATTGCTCTTCCTCTCCCCATCTAGTCAACTCTTCTAAATTCCCGGACGCGAACTCCCCTGAACCACCATTGAGTCCCCCTTTCTACTCCTCTTCTCTTTCTCCCCTTCTCACCAACTCATTCCCTTTCCACCCCTCCTCTTCCACTCGGACCCCATTCTCTGCCTTTCCTCTCTCCGATCTCTCCACATACTCTCACCTCAATTCTGTGCACTCTGGCTCTCAATTCCCCAACCCAGGGAAAAAAAAAACTGTGTACATTCACCCTTTCTGTGCCTCTCCTGGCTTAAAACCTTACGCTTCAAGGTACAAAGTCCCCTCCTTCTTGCCGTCTCTCCATAACTCAGACCCTCGAGATCCGACAACATCCTCGTAAATCTCCCTCTACACTCTTTCCAGCTCAGTGGCATCTTTCCTTCAGCAGGGCGACCGGAACTGAACACCGCACTCCAAGTGCGGACTCACCGACACTTTGTACAACTTCAACGTGACCTCAGCACGTTCGAAGATGCAAAATTAATGTAAATAGCGAAAAATAATAAAAACTAGTTCAAAGGTGAATACCGAGGGATCGTTTAAATGTGTTGGGAGTGTTCTTAAACTGATGGCGAAGAGGCAGCAACTGCTTGTAAGCTGTTGAGTTTACAGGCGCCTGTACCCCCTCCCCGCTGGTACCGATGAGCACAGGGCATTTCCCGGCTGGACAGGGTCCTCGCTGATTGATGTGGTCTTCCCGAGATTCCTTCTTGAACATGTCCTCGATGGAGGGGAGGTTTGTGCCCGTGATGGAGTTGGCTGAGCCTGGAGCCCTCTGCAGCCTCTGGCGACCCTCTGCGTTGCAGCCTCCACACCAGGCGGCGATGGGACAAGTCAGAACGCTCTCCACAGTACATCCGGAGAAATTCGCGAGTCTTCAATGAGAGACTACATCCCGTAATACAACTAACCTTGCAATCTCTTCTGTACCGAGAGAGGTATGGATGGTGGAGAAGGCAAGGGTCGAGTAGAGTCTAGAATACACTCCGGCTCAGACTGGAATTAAACAAGATGAAATCCAAAGATAAAGTCACAAGCAGCGGGACAAGAAATAGATCCCGTACGGTTGAGCACTGAGTGCTCGGCGCGAGGCCTTCACCGACAGACATTCCATGAAGGAACTCTGGCGGACAATAATTGGCAGTCTGAATCTTAAAGGGAAAGTGACAGCGAACTACTCTCGGAGGAATGGGAGTGCTGAACCCTGCGTGCCTGAGGCAGTTCTGACAGGAACATGACCTGTTCTTCGTATTACATGAATTTGTCGTGCCCAGTGTAGTCCCTCTGAGACGCTGATACCCACTATCCCAGGAACTTCAAATACGATCATACGGCAGAGTGGTAGAATTAAGCCATTTGCTCGATCGTGTCGGCCCACCATTTGATCATGGCTGATCCACCCTTATTCCCAATGTTCAGCCTTCGCTCCGTATCTCGTCTGTTGCGAATTCACATCCCTCTATCCTGTGCCCGTCAAAGGTATGTTTGGAGAAAGGAAAGTGCAGAATTTCCTGAACAGAACACCTCTCTAACTGTTAAACACGGGGGTGGATCGATCACGCTTTGGGCTTGTTTTGCAGCCAGTGGCAAAGGGACAAATTTCACTGGTAGACGGAAGAATGCATTCAATTAAATTACAGCAAATTCTGGAAGCAAACGTCACACCGTCTGTAAAAATGCTGAAGATGAAAAGAGGACGGCTTCTACAACAGGGTAGTCATCTGAAAGAGATCCTAAACTCAAACTCCACAACGGACTACTTCAAGAGGCGCAAGCTGAATGTTTTGCCAGGGCCCTCTGTGTCCCCCGACCTAAACATTATCGACAATCTGTGGATCGACCTCAAAAGAGCGGTGCATGCAAGACGGGCAAAGAATCTGGCAGAACTAGAAGTCCTTTGCAAGGACGAATGTGTGAAAATTCCACCAAACAAGAATTGAGAGACCCTTAGCTGGATACAGAAAGCGTTTACAAGATGTGACACTTGCCAAAGTGGGCTTTACTAAGTACTGACCATTCAGGGTGCCTAAACTTTTGCTTCGGGCCCTTTTCCTTTTTTGTTATTTTGAAACTGTAAAAGATGGAAATAAAAAAAAGTAATCTTACTAAAATATTAACAAAATATGTCACCTTTAACATTCTGCCTTTTGGAATTCAGGTCCTGTTTTACTCACTTAGCTATTCACGGTAACAAAAACTTTGACCAGGGCTGCCAAACTTTTGCATGTCACTGTCGGAGCAAACTGTTGGTAGGTTTGTTTTCATTTTATTCATTGTTTCCTTCTTTAAAATTGCACAGTTAGAACAGTAAGCATGCTTGGTAGGAGAGTTGAATGCTCCTCTTGCAGGATCTGTGACGACAGGGAGACCTCCAGTGTCCCTCACAACTGCGCCTCTGATAATTGCATCCGGATGCAGGCTCTAACACTCGGATGTATGGAGTTGGAACTGATACTGGATGAACTCAGCGTCATTCGGGAAGGTGAGGGGGTGGTCGGGAGGACATACTGATAGGAAGTTAGACCCAATGTGCAGTTCACAGGAAACTCGGTGACAGTCAGGAGGTTGAGCGGTCACTGTAGAGAACCCCTGTGTCCAACTGGCTTAATAATAGATATACCACTTTGTAAACGTCTGGGTGGTTGAGACGGGTGGAAATGACCGTGAAGAGGAAAGTCTCACAGTTCCGGTCACTGGCTTCGAGTTGGTCTCTGTGGTTCAGAAGGGAGGGCGAGATGAAACAAGCTGTGGTTATCGGCAATTCCTAGTTTGGGGAGCATAACAGTGGTTTTGTGTGCAGAATAGAGATTTCTACATCGTATTTTACCTCCCCCGTGTCAAGGCCGCAACCTCTTCGATCCGGTCCTCAGCAATCTCAAGTGGGAGGGTAAGCGGCAACGTTCTGCACGGGCTGGTGTCGCCAGAATTAGGAGGGTAATAGAGATTAACACGTGGCTAAGGTGTTGCGGGGTGGGGAATGAGTGTTTCAGATAGTTGGATCACTGGGTTCTTGTCTAAAGAAGGTGAGACCTGTGCATAAGAGACCGTTTCAATCCATCCGAGTTTAATTGTCATTCAACCATTCATCAGTAAACATGAATACAGTCAAACCCGTCAGCGTTCCTCAGCATAAAGAAACAAAATTCCAACAATCACACGCGGCACAAAACACACATATTACTGAAGTAGGCTTTGGGAAGAGGGAGGGGCACTGGAATTTGTTTGAAGACTGTACAAGGTTGTTGGGAGCGGGTGGTACTATTGGAAAATTTTGGGACGTCATGTGTCTGTCGGGGACGAACAGGACAGTGGGAATTCTTTGAGGTCTGGACGGGGATAGTGGGGAGGGATCAGCACACTGATATTATTTTGGCGACTGACACAGGGTTGTGAGGAAAGTGCGGTGAACTGCGATTAGTTTGGAGACTGACAGGAAGCTGTGGGGAGAGTGTAGGTCAATGCGATTAACTTGGGGACTGTAAGAGAGTGGGCAGTGGAATATATTTCGGGACAGTTATAGGTCTGTGGGGAGATGGCGGGCCAATGGGATTTGTCTGGGGACTGAAACAATCTCAGGGGAGAACGTGAGCCTTGCCCATTCGTGCGGCGACTGAGAATACTGTGGAGAGAGTGGGTCAGTGGGATTTGTTTGGCGATGGACCAGAGAGTGAGGGGGGAGCGTGATGTAGTGGGATTATTGTTAGCGACTGACACGGAGCTATAGGGTGAGTGTGCGTCAGTGGGAATCGTTTGAGAACTGACATGTGGTTCTGGGGAAACAGTGGATCTGTGGGATCAGATTGGAGAGTATCTCTGGGTTGTGGGGAGATAGTGGGTCAGTGGAATTGTTTTTGCCGACTGGCACAGGGCTGTGGGGAGACAGTGGGTCAGTGGGGAAAGAGGGGATTGGTGTGATTAGTTTGGGGGCAAACACAAGACTATGAGGAGAGGGGATTAATGGCATTAGTTTGACGATGGTCCCGGGTTTCTGCTGGAGCTGTTTTGTCTCTATTGAACATGTTTGACGCTCTTAGACAGCAATGTGGCCTATGGTTTCCTCTACAAGATGAGCTCTGGAAACTACGCCTGTAGTGAGTGCGAATCGTGAGTGTGGGGTTTGCCTTGCAATCGGGCTGAACGGTTCGTCTGCGAGAAGTCTGTACCTTTGTTCTGGGATATTCCTGCAGAGATCCAGGGTCTCTTTTAACATACCCTGGAACCGACATGAATCTTTTTCCAGCTTCTTTCTCCTGCACTCACTCTCCTCACCTCCTCTATCCCTTATTGCTGCTACATTCTCCATTTTTACCGGAACCCCATTCCCGCTACTACACACCGACAAAGCCCTTTCCCCATCTATCCCTTTTTTTTTCTCATCATCGAGACTGCTTGCCATTTCATCATGGCTGATCTATTCCCCACCCAGCACCAGTCTCCCGCTTTCTCCCGCTGTCACTTCGGGCATTGAATAATGAGGAATTTTTCAAACTCTGACTTAAAATTCTGAATGTTTGGGCCTGCACTACAGCCTGCGCCATTGAAGTCCGCAGACTCACCACTATGGCCAAGGAAATTTCGCCTCATCTCCGTTCGAAAAGATATCCCGTTTTTCTAAAGCTGTGTCTTCTGGTCCTAGCCTACCCTACAACAGGAAGCATTCTCACCACATTCACTCTGTCATGGCATTCCACCATCCGAGAGTTTTCAATAAGGTAACCCCGCATGCTTCTGAATTCCAGCAAGTTCAGACCCCAGAAACATTCACATGCCTTCACTTAACAAGCCAGTCAAACCAGGAATCATGTTCGTGAATCTGATTTGAACCCTTTCCAATAGGAGAACATACTTTTTTCGATAAGGGATCAAGACCTGCTGACAATGCTGCAAATGTGGCCTCACAGTTCCTTATTAGGTCTTAAAAACTTTGTACATTCCAGTCCTCTCGAAATGAATGGGTGGAGGGGAACTGCACATAATGTCTGAACTGCGAGTGTGTGACGAGACGAGGAAGAAGAAGTTTCACTCTGAGTATGTACCATAGAACCATAGAACATTACAGCACATAAACAGGCCTTTTGGCCGTTCTTGGCTGTGCCGAACATTTCTTCTGCCTCGCCCCACTGACCAGCACGTGTCCAATATCCCTCCATACATCCTCACCTGTCCAAGGATTTTTCTTAAATGTTAAAAGTGACCCCTCATTTACCAGTTCATCCGGCAGCTCATTGCACAGTACCACCACACTCTGAGTGCAAAAATGTTCCCTTTAACCCTCCCCCACCCTTTCGCCGTAACCAATGTCCTCTGTTTTTTCTGTCCCCTAGCCTCAGAGGAAAAAGCCTTCTTTCCGCAGGAAGAATGTGATGGTGCAGTGTGGAGGGGGCTTCGTCATGTGCCTGGCCACGGATCGTATGATGTCTAGTTGCTAATTGAGCGTTTCTTGGTTTCTGACCACAGGAATGTGTGATGGGAAGGTATGGAGGGAGCTTCACTCTGTATCTGATCCCAGGAAAGTGTGATAGGACAGTGTGGATGGAGCTTGACTTTCTGTCTGACCTAAGGAGTGTGTAATGGCATGGTATGAAGGAAGCCTCCCTCTCTGTCTCTCTAATGGCTTCACAGATTAATGTAATTTTCAGGCTGGGAAATCTTCCAGTCAGATATTGGGAGCGGGAAGATTGTGTGTTTTCAAAAGCAGCTCCTCGCAATGTCATTGATTTGCGAACAACAAATCAACGAAGCCGGTAGATTAGCAAGGGAAAATAAAGAGAAGGCAGGGATAAACAGTTGGAGGGTTTGGTTTCAGTATATTGATTGTTTCCTTCTTCATAATTGCACAGTCAGAGCAGAAGACATGCTTGGAATGAGAGTTGAATGCTCCTGTTGCTGGACGTGGGACGGCAGGGATATCTGCAGTGTCTCCGACGACTTCATCTGAGTGAAGAGTATCCAGATGCAGCTTCTTACAAACCGTGTCAAGGATCTGTAAGTGGAACTGGATAACCTCGGGGGTGGGAAGGGGGCATGTGGGAGGTAGTTTGACCAAATGTGTAGATCAGAGGAAACTGGGTGACGGTCAGGAGGATGAAAAGGGTTTAAAAGTCAGGTACAGAGCAGAGTGCCTCCTGTGGCCAATCCCCTCAATGACAGGTATACAACTTTGTATACATCTGGGTATAGGTGAGCGGTGCAAACGTCCAAACAGAGATACTTCTCACAGGTCAGTACTCTGGCAATGGTAAAGAGTCTATGTCTGGGGAACAGAAACGTCGATCGGTGGGCGAGAGAGAGATTCCTGTGAGTTATGTTGCCTCCAGGCTGCCAGGGTGCTACCCATTGAATCGGGTCCTCACCAATCTGAAGAGAGAGGTTGAGCAGGCAACGTTCCGCTCGCGCTGGTGTGGCCAGCAACATGAAGATAATACATATTAACACGTGACTAAGGCGTTGGCGTAGGACTGAGGAACACACACTGCTGGATCTTTGGGTCCTTATTCCAAGGAAGTTGCGACCTGTGCATAAGAGACAGTTTGTACGCAGTCCAAGATAAATCATCATTCACCTATACGTGAATATCCATGAATACACAGAACATAGAAGACTTACAGCGCAATAATGACCCTTCGACCCGCATTTGTTTTTTTTTTTACCGAACATGTCCCTACCTCAAAAATTACTAGGCTTGCTCACAGACCTCTATATTTATAAGCTCCATATACTTGTCCAAAATCTCTTAAAAGACCCTATCATTTCCGACTGCACCACCGTTACCAGCAGCCCATTCCACAAACTCACCAGTCACTGGGTAAAAGACTTACCCCTGACATCTCCTCTGTACCAACTCCCCAGCACTTTAAACCTGTGGTAGCTTGTGGCAAACACTTCAGACCTGGGAAAAAGCCTCTGACTATACACACGATCAATAATTTTCATCAGCTGATTCACATCAATTAGGTCACCTCTCATCATCCGTCGCTGCAAGGAAAAAAGGACGAGTTCGCTCAACTTATTCTCATCAGACATGCTCCCCAATCCAGGCAACATCCTTGTACATCTCCTCTGCACCCTTTCTATAGCTTCTACATCCTTCCTTTAGTGAGGCGACCAGAACTGACCTCAGTACTCCAAGCGGGTTCGTACCAGGGTCCAATATAGCTGCAACATTACATCTCGGCCCTAAAATTCAATTCCACGAATGAAGACGGCCAGTAAAACCAATCGAGACGGAGTTACTCCAGGGAAATCACAATACCAACAAAAGGGGGAGTGGCTGGGTTTAATCTTGAGTTGAAGGGGGATGAAAAACAGAACAGCTTGACACATAGTGGAGAAGTAATTAAAACTTCAGGCCAAGTCGGGAAGCAAAAGATTGAGCCTACTGGGACACATGTTCTGAGCTGCGGACAGTTCATTGCAGGAAGTATTGTCGGAAAGGTAGATGAGCTCAAGGCAGGGGTCAACACCTGGAAGTATGATATATTAAGCTATTGGTGATACTTTGTTGCAGGACCTTTAGATAAATAACCCGGATTTGTTCTGTTTTAATAGAGCTACTATGAAAGTAATTGAAGGAGAAGAGGTGGCTTTACCCCATGCAAGGCTGATTGAATAAGTAAGGAGGTATGGGATCCAGCGGGACATGGCTATGTGGTTCCAGAACTGGCTTGCGCACAGAAGGCAAAGACTGATGGTAGAAGTGTCAGATTCTGCATGGAGGCCATTGACCAGTGGTGCGCCTCAGTGATCTGTTCTAGGACATCTACTCATTTTGATTTTCGTAAACGACCTGGACGACAAAGTGAAGGGTAGAGTTAGTAAGTTTGCTGATGATACAAAGTTTGGAGTTATTGTGGATAGTGTGGAGGGCTGTCAGAGGTAACTTCGGGACTTTGATAGGATCCATAACTGGGCCGAGAAGTGGCAGACAGAGTTCAACCCAGTGTAGTGTGAAGTGTTCATTTTGTTACATCAAATATAATGGCAGTATACAGTTTTAATAGTTAGACTCTAGGCAGTGTGGGAGATCAGAGGGATCGTGGGGTCCGAGTCCATTGGACAGTCAAAGCAGTTTGACTCTGTGGTTAAGAAGGCATATGGTGTACTGGCCTTCATTGATCGTGAGATTGAATTTAAGAGCCGAGAGGTAATGTTGCAGCTATATAGGACACAGGTCAGACACCACTTGGAGTACTCTGCTCAGTTCTGGTATCCTCACTATCGGAAGGAGGTGAAAGCAATCGAAAAAGTTCAGAGAGTATTTACAAGGATATTGCCTGGATTGGGAGCATGCCCTACGAGAACAGGTTGAATGATCTCGGAGGATGAGAGGTGACCAGATAGAGGTGTATAAGATAATGATCAGCATTGATTGTGTGGACAGTCAGAGTTTTTTTTTCTTGTCGTTTTTTTTTCCCCCCAGGGCTGAAATGGCTAGCACGAGAGGGCACTAAGGTTCCTGGAAGTAGGTTGAGGAGATGTCTGAGAGTGGTGAGTGCGTGGACTAGGCTGGTGGCAGCAGTGAGGGAGGCGGAAACGATAGAGCCTTTTAAGAGTCTCCTGGATGTCTACATGGAACTCAGAGAAATAGAGGACTGCGTGTAAGGCCTTGGTAGATCTAAGATAGAGACTTGTTAGGCACAGCTGTGTGGGCCAGAGGGCCTGTGTTTTGCTGTATGTTTTCTATGTTTCTATATTTCTGTACAAGTTAATTATGGAAAAGGATAGGTCTGACCTCGGGTTTAGTTTCTAAATTGGAGAAAAACCTACTTTATTGTTATGAGGAATGATCTGCAAGTGTAAACGGGGAGGGGGGTGCGGGAATACATATTCTGAGTAATGGGAAAATAACGAAGACAGCGACTTCAGTGTACAAGATTGGGGTACCGAGGAACAGACGCACAAAGGAGATAGGAAAAATAAAACAACAGAACATTACAGCACAGAAACAGGCCTCTTGGCCCTTTTTCTCTGTGCCATTTTTTTTTCTCCCTAGTCCCACTGACCTGCTCCAAGAACATATCTCTCCATACCCCTCTCATCCATGTACCTGTCCAAGTTTCCCCTTTTCAAACTTACCTATGTCTTTTTTTTCTCCCCTGGCCTCAGTGGATAAAGCCTGCTCGCATTCAGTCTATCTGTACCCATCATAATTTTGTACACCTCTGTCAAATCTCCACTCATTCTTCTACACTCCAGGGAATAAAGTCCTAACCTATTCAACCTTTCCCTGACCTCGGCTCTTCTCCCATTCCTTTCTCTTCCCGCACCACACCAACTGGTCACACACACAACCATCTCCGAGAATCAGACACAATTCGAGACACGAACGCCGAAATGCTGGGTATTGGTGAGTAGGGAGAATGGAGGAGGGAGAGCGTTGAGTCGTTTCTCTGACTCCAGTAGAGTGTGCTGCGATGGTGCGGGAGTTACT
The DNA here is from genome assembly GCF_030144855.1 of Hypanus sabinus. NCBI lineage: Eukaryota > Metazoa > Chordata > Chondrichthyes > Myliobatiformes > Dasyatidae > Hypanus > Hypanus sabinus. The sequence continues at coordinate 187,292 of NW_026781573.1, read as the reverse complement.
TCACATGTCTGACCCCGGGAGTGTGTGATGGAACTTTGCACAGGGAGCGTGACTCAGTGTATGTTTTCAGTGTGATTGGACTGTATGGAGGGAGTCTCGCTCTGTCCCTAATTCCTAGTCATGAGTCAGTGGATTTCGGCATTTAAGCAGACTCCAAATAGAAATAGGGAGCAAGAAAATGGTGACTCACATGTTCTGCTCCAAAGGCTGCAAATTGGAACACCCTTTCAGTGGCCTCCAGTAATGTCCCCATCCTTCCGCTTCTCTCAGCAACCCATTCCTTCTGTATGATTTTAAGGGGATGAGTGAGCGGCCGTATCGGTACCAATGACATCGGCATGAATAAAGTGAAGGTTTTACAAAGTGAGATCAGTGATTTACCAATCAAATGAATGGACAGGACAGCTATCCGTCCCAGTGAGGCCAGACCCAGGAAGACCATGCACTTCAACAAGAGGTACAGGTGTTGGTGTATTTGGGAGGGCTTCAGAATTTGGCATCATTGTGTTTTTTTTTCAAAGGATGGTGGGATCTGTACAAAAGAGATGGAAGACGGTTTGTAGATAAACTGGCGGGCAACTGAAATCCCAGTGGGATTGTTTGCCAGTACTGTGCATGAGAGATCGCGGGTGAGTTGTGGATCTTGAGGAGCAGGAGAATGGGATTCAGTGTTCCAGCCATTACTGGAAATTGGTTGCAAGAGGAGAAATTGGAACTGCAGAATATGACTGGGTTCCTTATTTTTAGGCGTGAGAAGGCGGAAGGAGTTGAAGGAGGAGGGGTGAGATTACAGGGCTGAGAAAATGTTCCCGCAGAGCACAGTCAGAACAGACAAGAGAACTCGCCCAAGTTAGGCTCTATGGGTTGGAATGAAGAATAAGGAATGTATGACCATGTTCAGAGGTCTGCATTGTAGACCAGACAACTGTCCGCTGGATTAGGAGAAACAAATCTGTATGAAATCGCAGACTGCTAGAACCACAGAATGATAGAACAAAAAAACAGGGAAACAGGACTTTAGGCCCTTCCTGGCGGTGCCGTAATATTTTTCTGCCTCGTCCCACTGACCAGCAACTGGAACATATCCCTCCATACTCCTATCATCCATGTACCTGGCCAAGTCTTTCTCTTAAGTATTAAAAGTGAGCACGCATTTGCCACTTCATCTGGCAGCTCTTTCCACACTTCCATCACTCTCTGTATGAAGAAGCCCCCACAGTTCCCTTTAAGCATTCCCCCCTTCACCCTTAACCCATGTCCTCTATTTTTTTCTTCCTCTAGTCTCAGTGTAAAAAGCCTGCTGGTGTTCACTCTCTCTCAACATATCATAATTTTATATACCTCTCACAAATCTCCTCTATTTCATCGACACTCCAGGGACTAAAGCCATGACCAATTCAACCTTTCTCGTTAACTCAGTTTCTCAAGCCCCAACAACATTCTTGTAAACCTTCTCTGAACTCTTTCAACCTTATTAATATCTTTCCTGTAAGTTGGTGACCAAAGCTGTACACAATAATCCAGATTCGGCCTCACCAATGCCTTATACAACCTCAGCATAACATTCCAACTCTTATACTGAGTACTTTGATTGTTGAAGGCCAATGTCCCAAAAGCTATTTTTACGAACCTGTCTACCTCTGAAGCCACTTTTACGGTATTTAGACCATACGACATAGGATTATGAGGTGCCAGAAGAAGTGGTAAATGCTCACTTTTAATATTTAAGAAAAATCTTGGCCAGTTACTTGTATTAGGATGTATGGAGGGATGCGGTCCAGATGCAGGTCAGAGGGACTAGGCAGAAAAATGTTACGGCATTGCCAAGAAGGGACTAAAGGCCTGTTTCTTTGCTGTAATGTTCTATGATTCTATGGTTCTAACAGGACATAGAATTAGGACATCCGGTTGCTGACACCCGGGAACCCAGGAACTTCGATTAAGGCCATACAACATTGGATGAGAATTAGGACATCGGGACTGCTCGCCATTTCATCATGGCTGATCCATTCTCCTCTCAGATCCAGTCTACCGCCTTCTCCCGCTATCTCTTCCGGCCTTGAATAATGTAGAATCTTTCAAACTCCGCCTTTAAATTCCGCAGTCTCACCACTCTATGTCGAAGGAAAATGCTCCTCATCTCTGTTCTAAAAATATTTCCCGCTCTTCTAAATTTGTCTCTTCAGGTCCGAGACTACCCTGCAACAGGAAACATTCTCTCCACATCCACTCGGTCATGGCATTTCACCAGCCGAGAGCTTTGAATAAAGTCACCCCACATTCTCCGGAATTCCAGCCGGTACAGTCCCCAGAGCCATCTAACTGTATCATATGAGAATCAGTCCAATCCTGGAATCATGTTCGTGAATCTGATTTGAACCCTTTCGAATAGGAGCACATACTTTGTTTGATGAGGGATCAAAACCTGCTCGCAATGCTGCAAATGTGGCCTCACAGTTCCTTATTAGGTCTTAAAAACATTGTACATTCCAGTCCTCTCGAAATGAATGGGTGGAAGGGAACTGCACAGAATGTTTGAACCGCAAGTGTGTGACACGGACGAGGAAGAAGATGTTTCACTCTGTGTCTATACCGGAGAGAATGTGATGAAGCAGTGTGGAAGGAGCTTCACAAGGGTGGTGTGATGTCCCGTTGCTAACTGAGCGTCATTCAGTGTCTGACTACGGGAATGTGTGTTGGGACGGTGTGGAGGAAGCCTTGCTGTTTGTTTGACCCCCGGAGTGTGTGATGGGATGGTACGGAGAGAGCTTCACTCTGTGCCTGACCCCGGGAGAATGTGTGCTCTCAAAAGCCGCTACTCGTTGATAAGTGAATGCAAGCAGGTTTTTTTTTAGCTGATGCTTGGGGAGAGGGAAAAAAAAAACAGGGGACATGGTTTAAGGGTGAAGAGTGGAAGGTTTAAAGGGAACATTGTGGGAGGGCTTCTTCACACAGAGAGTGGTGGCAGTGTAGAATGAGCTGCCAGATGAAGTGGAAAATGCGGGCTCATTTTAACATTTAAGAAAATCTTATAAAAACCAACCAAGGCCCTCTCAAGGCACCTTCAGGCTCTCCTAATTTCTTTCCTAAGCTCCTTCCTATTAGTCTTACAATCTTCTAGATCTTTAACATTACCTAGCTCCCTGGACCCCTTGTAAGCTTTTATTTCATTCTTGACTTTATATATCACGGCCTTTGTACACCACTGTTCCTGTAGCTTACCATAAATTCCCTGGCTCATTGGAACTTACCAATGCAGATCTCCCCATAAATATCCCTTGAAATCTTGCCACATTGGTCCGTAACTTTCCCTGAGACCATCTGTTTCCAATTTAAGCTCCCGATATCCTGCCTGATAGCCTCATAATTCACCTTACTCCCAGTAAACGCTTTTCTAACATGTCTGTTCCCATCTGTCTCCAATGCTATTTTAAAGGAGATAGTATTACGGTCACTATCTCCAAATTGTTCTCCCATTAAGAGATCTGTCACCTGACCAGGTTCATTTCCCAATAACAAATCAAGTGCAGCCTCTCCTCTTGTAGGCTTCTCTACATGTTATGTCAAGGAACTTTCCTGATCATCCTAACAAACTCCAGCCCATCTTTACCTCTTGCTCCAGGGAGATGCCAATTCATATTCCCGTCACGACAACTCTGTAATTATTATATCTTTCTATGATCTGTTTCCCTATCTGCTCCTTGATATCCCTTTTACTATTGGGTGGCCTATCAAAACACCCTGTAAAGTTATAGATCCTTTCCTGTTCCTACTTTCCACCTACAGGAACTCCGTAGAAAATCGCTCTGTGGCGTCCACCTTTTCTACAGCCCTTACTGTGTCTCTGATCAACAGCGCCAGCCCCCAACTCTTTTGCCTGATCCCATATCCTTTCTGAAACCTCTAAAACCCAGCACTTGAAGTAACCATTTCTCTCCCTGAGCCATCCAAGTATCTGCAATGGCTACAACATCATTTCTCCAACGGAGATAGTGTTTAGTATTCTGCATCATTGACCATAGCATTGGAGAGGGCTGGGAACAGATAAGTTAGAAAAACTTTGAATTGAATAAGGAAAATATGAGGCTATCAGGCAGGAAGATGAAATCAAAAATTGGGATCAGATGTTCTCAGTAATGTGACAAATGTTCTCTGGATATTTGCGTGGAGTTCGGCATAGTTACCTTCCAATGAGTAAGGGAAAGGATGGTAGGGACGTTGGTGTACAAAGGCTGTTGGAAATATAGTCAAGAAGGAAGGGAGGCATGATGAAAGGTTCAAAACACTACTTGATGACAGAGGTCTAGAAGATTATAAAACTAACAGGATGGAGCTTAAGAAAGAAATTAGGAGAGCCAGTTGAGGACATAATAAGGTCTTGGAGGACAGGATTAATGCAATCCGCAGCGTATTCTATAAGTATGTGACGAGCAAGTGGATAAGACGTGAAAGACTACGATGAATCAAGTGTGAGGCTGGCAAAGTGTGCATGGAACCGGAGAAGATAACAGGGGTACATAATGAATACCTTGCATCAGTATTCACTCGGCTAAACTATTCTGGCGATTGTCAGAGACTTGCAGCGGCCTGAAAAGCTTGAGCATGTAGACATTAATAAAGAGGATGTTCTGGAGCTTTTGGAAAGCATCAGGTTGCGTTAGTCACCGCGAAAGGACGACCAGGGTACTGTACGACCCGAGGGGTGGTGGTGGTGATTGCTGAGGCTCAGGCGATTATGTGTGTACCATGAATGGGGACGGAGGAGATAGCCCAGGAAATGATAGACCAGTGACTCTTACCTCTGTGGTTGGTAGGTTGATGGAAAAGATCCTGAGAGTCAGGATTTATGAACATTTGCAGAGCTATAATATGATTAGCAGTAGTCATCATGGCTTTCTCAAAGGCAGGTATGGCCTTACGAGCCGATGTAAGTTTTCTGAGGATGTGACTAAACAGACTGATGATGGAAGAGCAGTAGATATAGTGTATTTGGATTTCAGCAAGGCACTTGAAGAGATACCCCATGCAAGTTTTATTCAGAAAGTAAGGAGGTATGGGATTCAAGGGGACATTGTTTTTTGGATCCAGAACTGGTTTTCCCACAGAAGTCAAAGAGCAGTTGTAGTCTGTCCATTGTCATCCGCCTCTCTATCTCTTCCAGACCCCGAATCCTCCCTTCTTTTAACCCACTCTCATTACTCTTTCCTCACACACCCTCATGTCTCACGACCACCCTCTGCAACACCCTCAATCTCTCTGCTCCCCGCACTTCCTTCCTCTCCTCTCGGTTTCTCTATTCATCAGCTCTTCATCCCATGTTGGCTGGTCACGGTCTAACTCACTTGTCAACACAGGCTTCCTCTGAGAAAGGTTGCTTCCCCTATCTGAGCTCAGAGACGCAGAGAACCCTCGGCAGGATGGACGGGAACGGTAGTTACATGGATATGAAGTGGGGAAAAACGGTCTCACGGTCACTTTCCCGAGGTGAGTGGGGCAGAGAGACAGACGACAGCTCGATTCTGCAGCTTATCCCCAGAGTACGTGATCGAACGGGTGGAGGGAGTTTCACTCTGTGTCTGACCCCGGGAGTGTGTGATGGGACGGTGTGGAGGGAGATTCACTCTGTGTCTGACCCCGGGAGTGTGTGATGGGACGGTGTGGAGGGAGATTCACTCTGTGTCTGACCCCTGGAGTGTGTGATGGGACGGGGTGGAGGGAGATTCACTCTGTGTCTGACCCCTGGTGTGTGTGATGGGACGGGGTGGAGGGAGATTCACTCTGTGTCTGACCCCTGGTGTGTGTGATGGGACGGTGTGGAGGGAGATTCACTCTGTGTCTGACTGCGGGAGTGTGCGAAGGGATGGTGTGGTGGGAGATTCTCTCAGTGTCTGACCCCGGGAGTGTGTGATGGGACGGTGTGATGAAATTCACTCTGTGTCTGACCCCGGGAGTGTGTGATGGGACGGTGTGGAGGGAGATTCACTCTGTGTCTGACCCCGGGATGTGTGATGGGACGGTGTGGAGGGAGATTCACTCTGTGCATGACTCCGGGAGTGTGTGATGGGACGGTGTGAGGGAGATTCACTCTATGTCTGACCCCCGGAGTGTTGGATGGGACGCTGTGGAAGGGGCTTCACTTTGAGCCTGACCCCGGGAGTATGTGATGGGATGGTATAGAGGGAGCTTCATTCTGTGTCTGACCCTCGCTGTTCTGTCCCCAGCTGAATCTGATGTATCATACGTGGAAATTAATTTCAATAACCTCTCGGCGCACCGAGTCCGGACAGATCGAGGTCAGTTTCATCTTTGTTGGTTTGACCCTGTTCAGATGATATGTCCAATCCTAAGGAGAAATCTCAGGGTAAAAGTATCTAACGATTGCCTGTTTGAGCATACGATGGAGGGAACGCTTGGGAGAGCCGATGGGCGGTGAGAAATTAGCGTGACAGTGGGGAGGGTGTCGTGAGAAGTCGGCGCCCTAGGAGGGGCAGAATGGAGGGAGCGGCGTTGAATGGTTTGAGGAGAGTGTGCTATGGGAAGTTCGGTGAGGAGAGGTAGCATGGGATGTACCATCTGGAACAAGGAGTGCTGCTCAGCGCGTGCTGTGGGAAGGGGTTGTGCAGATGATTGAGAGCCGTGTCCGTGTGGTGAGGGGCAAGCGCGGTTTAAATCCTTAATCGCTCTCTCCCCTTTTTCTTAACCCCACTCTCTCTTCCCTCTTTCTCCTTCTCTCCCATCCCTGACCTTCTCACACCCTTGGCGTTCTTCCTCTCTCAACTCCACTCCTGCCCAGTTTTCCCTACTGTCTCCCACTGTCAAGTTTTCTTCGCCCTATTTCTTTGCCCCCTCTCCCTCTCGTCCCTCTATCACAGTCACCGTCTCTACCACTCTCACTCTCCACCCTCGCTCTCTCTCTCTCTCTTCTCTCCTTCTTATCCATCCTCGCCCGCCCCTCCCGGTCATCTTACCTCTCTCTGTCTCTAAATCTTCCACTCATCTCCCCTCGCGCACTCTCCTCCTCTCTATCCACTCCTCTCTTCTTTTCCCCGATGCTCTTTCACCTCGGTGTGCTGTCTCTCTCTCAAGTTCTCCTCTTCTCTCTTCCCCATCCCTCTCCCACTTTTCTCCTCCCCTCTCTCTCCCTTTACTACCCCCTCTATTTCGCACTCGCTCACTCCTCTCCCTATCCTCTCACTCTTCTCGACACTCCCCCTGTCTCCGCCTCTTTCACCCCGTGCTTACTCCCAATTCTTTCTCTCGCATCTTCCTGTCCATCGCCACTCTCGCTCTCCCCCGTCAGTTCATTTCTCTTCTTTTCTGCCTCCCTGTGTCTCTCCTCAATCTCCCCCTCTCTCACACACATTCTTTCGCTGCCTCATGCCTCTCCCTCTCTCTCTCACACTTGCCTCTCTCGTCATTCTCTCCTCGACACCCTCCTCCGTTCTCTAGCGCTCTCACACTCTTCCTGATCTGCTTTCCGACTCGTTGTCTCTCCCTCTCCAAGACGGTCTGAACTCCATCTACTCAGAGCTGAACTTTCGGAAAGTGGAACCACGCATCGATGAGGACGAAGATCTTCCCATTTCCCTGGGACCAGGCGGGTTGTAAACCTCTGCACAAACAGGTCAGAGTTCACAGAGATGACGTCAATTCGGAGGTGTCACGTGTCAATTCCAAGTCCAAATTTCTATTCCATCTGCCTCGACAAATTGACCACCGTCTGGGTAACAACACGTTGTCACTCGACTCCCCAATTAAACCCTATCTGTGATGTTTATAAACGATCTAGATCCATCACAATACAGGAGCTTCAACCCACAAAACTGACCGAACATGTCCCTACCTTAGAACAACCTAGGCTTTAACGATAGCCCTCTATTCCTCTATGTTCCATGCAGCCATTCAGTAGTCTCTTAAAAGACCCTCTCGTTTCCACCTCCACCACCGCCGCCGGCAGCCCATTCCACGCACCCACCACTATCTGCGTAAAAAAAAACTTTCCCCTGAAATCTCCTGTGTACCTACTTCCAAGCGCGTAATACACCATGCACTCTCGTGCTGGGCATTTCAGCACTGGGGAACAAGCCACTGTCTATCCATACAATGAATGCCTCTCATAACATTATACCTCTCTATCAGGTCACCTCTCATCCTCTGTCGCTCCAAAGAGTAAAGACCGAGTTCACTCAACCTATTCTCATAAGGCACGCTCTACAATTCAGGCAAATCCTTGTAACTCTCCTCTGCTCCCTGTCTCTTCATTTCACATCCTTCCTGTGGCGTGTAACCAGGGTCCTATACACTGTCGCTGTAAAATTACCAATCGGCCCTTAAATGTGTATAAATGATCTTGGATGAAATTGTAGATGGCTGAGTTAGTATGTCTGCTGTTGATACGGCTTGAGGTGGTCTGGCTGGACAGTTTGACGGGATGGTTCAGAAGTCCTATGGCATTCTTGCCTTTATTCCTCGGTGCATTAAGTACAATTGTCAGGGAGTTAAGTTGCAACTTTACAAAAATCACTAGATAGGCCGAATCAATCGTTTTGTATACAGTTAGAACCATAGAACCCAACAGCACAGTACGGGGTACTTCAGCCCACCATGTTGTGCCGACACATATAACCCTTAAAAAAGTACTAAAACCCCACTTCCCCATAGCCCTCCATTTTCTTTCATCTATGTGACTGTCCAAAAGGCTCTTAAATACCCCTAATGTTTTAAACTCCACCATTATCCCTAGCAAGTCATTCCTGTCTTTTACAACCCTCTGTGTAAACAAATTACCCCTGATGTCTCCCCTAAACTTCCTTCCTTTAATTTTGTGCATATGCCCTCTGATGTTTGCTATTGGTGCCCTGGGAAACAGGTACTGACTATCCACCCTATCTATGCCTCTCATCATCTTGTCGACCTCTATCAAGTCCCCTCTCATTCTTCTACGCTCCAAAAAGAAAAGTCTCAGCTCTGTTAACCTCACTTCATATGACTGGTCCTCCAATCCAGGCCGCATCTTGGCAAATCTCCTCTGCACCATTTCCATAGCTTCCACATCCTTCCTATAATGAGGTGACCAGAACTTAGCACAACTTAGCTCTAAGTGCTGTCTCACCAGAGATTTGTAGAGTTGCAACATTACTCTTGAAGGCAATTCCCCCTGTTAATGAAGCCTTGCATTCCATAGGCCTTCTTATCTACCCTTTAAACCTGTGTAGCGAACTTAAGGGATGTATGGATTTGAACCACAAGGTCCCTTTGTTCATCCACACTGGTAAGTAACTGATCATTAATCTTATGCTCTGTCTTCTGGTTTGTCCTTCCAAAATTCGTCACCTGACACTTATCCAGATTCAACTCCATTTGCCAATTTTCTGCCCAACTCTGCAACCTGTCTATATCCTCTTGTAATCTTCTACATCCTACAGCTCCTTCCACTACTCGTCCAATCTTCGTGTCATCCTTAAACTTACTCAGCCATCCTTCAAACTCCACATCCAGGTCATTTATAAAAATCACAAACAGCAGGGGTCGCAGGACAGATCCCTGCGGCACTCCACTAGTCACCGACCTCTAGGCAGAATACTTTCCTTCCACAACTACATTCTGTTTTTTTTTCCTTTAACCTTTTTTTCTTTTTTTTATCCAAAGAGGCAAGGTTCCACTTAACCCATGCCTCATGACTTTCTGGATGAGTCTCTCATGACAGACCTTGTCAAATGCTTTGCTAAAGTCCATGTGGACCACATCCACTGCCCTACCCTCATCAATTTCTTTTGTTAACTCTTCAAGAACCCCAATCAGGATCGTGAGGGACGATATTCATTTCACAAAGCCATGTTGACTGTTCATGAGTAGACTGTACTTCTCCAAATGCTCGTAGATCCTATCCTTAAGAATACTTTCCAGTAGTTTGCATATCACCGACGTGGACGGACCAGTCTATAGTTCCCAGGTTTCTCCCTATTACCTTTGTTAAGCAAGGGAACTGCATTTGCCATTCTCCGGTCCTCCGGCTCTTCCACTGGAGCCAAAGAGCATTCAAAGATCATGGCTAATGCTCCTGCGATCTCTTCTCTCAATTCCCACAACAACCTGGTGTGTATCATATCCGGCTTTGGGGATTTATCAATCTTAATGTTTTTAAGATCCAGCAGTTCTTTTTCCTGAATTTCCACATGGTCGAGAACACAGGCCCGCTATACTTCGACCTCATCCTGATTAAGATCCTTTTCACTAGGGAATACTAAAGCAAAGTATTCATTTATGACCTCTCCAACCACCTCCTCCGCTTCCAGACACACGTTGACCTTTTTATCATTTAGCCGTCCCACCTTCCTTCTGGTCATACCCCTATTCTTCACATACGCATAGGACGCCTTGGATTTCTCCTTAATCCTACAGGCCAAGGCCTTCTTATACCCCCTTCGAGCTCTCCTTATACCCTTCTTTGCTCCTTTCTGGCAACCCTATATTTCTCATAAGCCCGTCCTACTTTCTGCTTCTTATATCTAACAAATGCTTCCTTTTTCCTCTTAACGAGTTGCCTCACATATTACATCAGCCACGGCTCCCTTATCCTACCATTTTTTCCTTGCTTCAGTGGGACAAAACTATCCTGAACACAGCTCAAGTGGTCCCGAAGCTTCTCCAACATTACTTCTGTGTTTTCCCCTTTGACCATCTGTTTTCAGTTTAAGCTGGCTAGTTCCTGACTCATCTCTTCAAAGTTAGCCCTTCCCCAGTTAAGCACTTCAGAATTTTGCTTGATTTTATCCCTGTATTTAGCTATGCTGAAGCTAAGGGAGTTGTGGTCATTCTCACCAAAATGCTCCGCCACCAAGAGGTCTGTCACCTGACCAGGTTCATTACCCAGAACTGGATTCAGTATAGCCTCTCCGCTCGTCGGCCGATCCACATACTGTGTCAGGAATCCTTCTTGAACACACCTGACAAATTCAGCCCCATCCAACCCCCTTGCACTCAGGAGTTGCCAGTCAATATGAGGGAAGTTGAAATCACGCATAACTTCTACCCTGTATTTCCTGCACTATTCTAAAATCGGCCTGCTTATCTGCTTCTCAGTGTCTCGGGGGCTATTTGGGGGCCTACTGACTACTCCCAGCACTGTGATTGATCCCTTCCTATTTCTGATTTCCATCCAGTCTGACTCCGTGGACGCTCCCTCTGCAGCGTCCTCACTTTCTATAGCCGTGATACTATCCCTGACCAGCAATTCCACTCCCCCCTTTTATACCCCCCATCCTATTCCTTTTAAAACACCTGAACCAGGGGACCTGCATTATCCAATCCTGCCATTCCTCCAACCAAGTTTCAGTAACGGACAAAATATTGTAGTTCCACGTGCTAATCCATGCTGTAGATTCATCCCCCTTGTTCCTAATACTCCTAGCATTGAAATAGACAATCAAGTGTACAGATGACATTCTTTCCCCTGCCTGTCCTTCCTTATCAGCTCAGAACTCTTAGCATCATGCCTTTACCATCTGATTTTCACCACTCTGCCAAACTAGTTTAAACCCTCGCCAAAAGCTCTATCAAGCCTGCCCGCCAGGAAATTGTTCACTCTGAGATTCAAATGCAACCCGTCCTTTTTGTACAGATCACACACGCCCCAAAATAGGTCCCAATGATCCAGAAATCTGAATTCCTTCCCCCTGTTCCAATCCCTCAGCCACGCATTCATCGTCCACCTAATTCTGTCCCTATTCTCACTGTCGTGTGGCACAGGCAGTAATCACGAGATTTCTAACTTTGAGGTCCTGCTTGTCAATTTCGTTCCCATCTCCCTGTCGTCTTCTTTCAGGACCTCTTCCCCTTTCCTACCTATTTCCTACCTCACATATCTGACACCGACCACAGAAAACTAGCCTCACACACATACTACCTCCTTCTGTAATCAACAACCGCCTCACCTTGTCCCGTTAACGCCGAAGCCCGTTGAACCTCCGGGGAGTTTTAACAGGACTCTGCCGAGATTCGATGGCATTTATTACAACGAGAGGTCGGACACCTGAGTCGCCTCCTCTGGAGCGGAGGAGGTTCAGGGGAGATCTGACTGATCTCTGGAATCCGTCGGGAACCTGCCAGCCTTTGGCCAAGGAATTTGGATTTTCGGATATGACGGCTGGAAGTAGATGAGATTGAAAGAGGGAGGGGCTGATCGTGGTGGAAGGAGCGAGCGCGGATGGGGTTGAAATGGAGTCGCAGTGGGGAAAATGGCTGAATTCACACAGACAATGAATGGGCTCTCTACAGCTGCGCAGGAACAGGAGACGAAACAGAACATCGGAAAAATAACCTGCCTTAAGATCTTCCTACTTTGCCTCGTTATGTTCAGCCTCGTCGCGATAGTGGCCGGGCTGTCGATCTATGGTGAGTCGAACGGAACTTGATGACAGTGAGGACAATATGAGTCAGGTTGAAGTTTTGGAGCATGTTGATATTAAGGGAGAGGACGTGTTGGAATTATTAAAATACAGTTGGACAGAATATTCCCTCAGCTTCTACACGAGGAGAAGAGATTGCTGAGCCTCTGGCTGGAATCGTTATGTCTCTTTGTCCTTCCACGGGAATGGCATCGGGGAATTGGACGGAGGGGAATGTTATCCCCTTGTTCAAAAAAGGTAGTAGGGATAGCCCGTGAAACTGTAGACCAGCGAGCCTTACGTCTGTGGTGGAAACGTTGTTGGAAAAGATTCCTATAGATAGGATCAGTGGGTATTTATAAAATCATGGTCTGATCAGGGACAGTTAACATGACTTTGGGAAGGGCAGTTCGTGTCTAACAAGCCTGTTAGATTTCTTTCAGGAGGCGACCAGGGATATAGATGAGGGTTGTGCAGCGGATGTGATCTGCGTGGATTTTTGTAAGACATTTGACAGGTTCCACACGGTAGTGTTATTCAGAAAGTCAGAGGCATGGGATCCAGGGAAGTTTGGCCAAGGGGATTTAGAATTTGCTTTCATGCAGAAGGGATACATTCGGAATGGAGTGTTGTGACTAGTTCGGTTCTGGCACCTCTCCTTTTTTTTGTTGTTATCCACCTGGATGTAGGGGTAGAAGGGTGATGTGGCAAGTTTTGCAGATGACCCAAAGGTTGGTGTTGTTGTGGATAGTGTAGAAGATTGCCGAATATTGCACAAAGACATTGATAAGATGCTGATGTGAGCTGAGAAGTAGCAGATGGTGTTCAAACCGGAGAAGTGTGAGGTGGTACACTTTGGAAGTACAAATTAAATGGCAGGATACTTGGTAGTGTGGAGGAGCAGAGGGATTTGGGGATACATGTCCACAGATCCCTTAAAGTTGCCGCACAGGTTGGTAGGGCAGGAAATCAAGCTTATGGAGTGTTAGCTTTCATAAGTCGAGGGATAGAGTTTCGATGTAATTATGCAGTTATTTAAAATTCTAGTTAGGCCACACTTGGAGGAATGTGTTCAGTTCTGGTTGCCTCACTATAGGAGGGATGTGGAAGCATTGGAAATGGTACGGAGGAGATTTGCCAGGATGCTGCCAAGTTTAAAGAGTGTGCATTATGATCAGAGATTAAGTGGGCTTGGTCTTTACTCTTTGGAGAAAAGGAGGATGAGAGTAGATAAGATAGAGGTATACAAGATCATATACCAGGTCATCACTGCTCAGTACAAGAGGACAAGGCTTTAAGATAAGAGGTGGGAAGATCAAAGTGGATATTAGAGGAAGATTCATTACTCAGAGAGTACTTGGTGCATGGAATGCATGGCCTGAGTCACTGGCGGAGGCAGATGCACTAGTGAAATTTAAGAGACTACTAGACAGGTATATAGGGAATTTAACGTGGTGGGTTACATTGGAGGCAGGGTTTAAGGGTGGACAAAACTTTGTGAGCTGACGGGACTCTACTGCACTATTCTGTATTCTATGCTCTATTACACGTACACACCGCTAACCGGGATGAAAACACGGCCTTTACCGTAACACAATCAAGACTCGCCCTGACACCGACACGTCATTCACCATAACATCAACAATAATACCATAGCACGGTCACGACCTTCAACGAGACACAGATATACTCCTAAACGCGACATGAACACGACCATCGCCGTGACACACACATGACCGTCACTCTGACCGCAATGTACCCCTCACTAACTTCGATATGTCCTGACAGTATTTCTTTCTTTCTTTTTTTAAATATATGTATTGATTTTCAAACAAAACATGGTAACAGTAGAAGTACAGAGAGGGATTGGGAATACATCGTGAATAGAGCAGTATATACAAGTATAAACTATTGATAACACAAATGTGCCAACCCTCCCAAACTCATTCTGCATTTGTAAAGAAAAAAAAATAATTAAAAAAAACTAACTTGCAAACAAAAAACCGGGCTGTTATATTTTAACGGATATAAAGAGTAGTGTCAATAACTCCGCTCCTCTGTCCAGATATTTAAGGGTAATGAAAACACGTTCGGGAAAGGTGGATTTAGCTCATATGAAAGTGTTGAATCAATGGCCTCCAGCGTTCTTCAAAGTTAATCGAATGGTCAGTCAAAAGTAACACTTCTGATTTTCTCTAAATTTAAACAAGATATAGTTTGGGGAAACGATTGGTGGACGATTCATCTCTTTCCAGTTCAATAGAATGGATCTTCTAGCCATTAATGTAACAATTGCAATCTTCCGATGAGTTTAATGGGATAAATAGCTATTATCCACCATGAGGATGTAAATTCATACTCATAAATATTGAAATAATACCAAACATATCTTTCCAATATTTCTCCGAAAGAAAAGGGCAAGACCAGAACATGTTAGCCATGTGAGATGCTGCTTCGGAATGGCACCTATCACAAATAGGATTAACGTGGGAGTAAAACCGAGCAGGTTTGTGCTTAGACATATGGGTCCGATGCACCACCTTAAATTGTATCATGTCGTCTTTAGCACACATCAATGACGAGTTAACGAAATGTAAAATTTTCTCCAATTTCTCTGTATGTAAGGAAAGCAGATGTTCTTTTTCACTTTTGTTCTTAATTTTATCTCATATATCCGGCTGTATTTTCATGTTCATATCATAAATGATTATTATTAAACTTTTCTGTTAAGGGTTTTTAACCATTTTTTCCCGTGATGTCAGCTGGGTATGAGTTCGAAAAGTCTGTAACATATAATCCAAAAAAATTCTAATTTTGTTTATACAGAAAATAGGATCTGGGGAAAATTATATTTATTAGACAACGTTTCAAAAAACATGAAACAGTTATGCAGGAATAAGTCACAAAAAACATGTTAGACCAGGCATGGGCAAACTACGGCCCGCGGGCCATATGCGGCCCGTTAAGATTTTTAATCCGGCCCGCAGAACTTGATGAAATTATATTAATAAACCTTGTTAACGTTTTTTTCCCGCAATTCAGACGTTTTCCCAATAGATGACGCACTCTATATACATTGACCTTTGTTGAGGTGCAGCGTATTACTCCACATTTGCGCTTTACTTTGTGACCTTGTGGCGACCCATTTCCTGGCACATCCGAACCGGCTCACAATTAGCCAGCGTTCCGGCTAAGGGAGATAGCCTGCGGGGAATTGCGAGCGCAGAGCTCCGCATACTGGCGCGCTCTCACTGTTCTGTCATTGTGCGGGTCGTTGTTGAGTTTTGGCACAGGGGACAATTGAATAAGAAGAAGCAGGACAAGTAGACCTGCATCTCCTACCGTTTTTGAAATAAAGACAGTCAGGAGGAGAGTGATGATGATAATATCTTGAAGGATAACAGAATTTTCAGTGCTTTAAAATAATAACTGTTACTATTAAAAAAGCTGTATATTATTCATTTAATTTTCAGTGTTTTAAAAGTCATTTCAATAAATAGCTAAATACCATGGGACTTCAAAGACAGATATTTTGTTTAAATGCATTTGTTAAGTTTCAATTGATATTAAAGCACATGTTTTCTACATATCCCATGATATTTTATTTTCTCTTATGAGGTGTATTACTAAAACACTCCATCCATCTGCTCCTGGTCCGGCCCCCCTGTCAAATTTTAGAACGCTTTGTGGCCCTCAAGTCAAAGAGTTTGCCCACCCCTGTGTTAGACCCTTCATTTTCCATATCAAAAAGGCTTGGTCCATAACAGTGGGATGGAAAAAAAAGTCAGATACAACAGGGTTAGATTAAATAAATTTATTCAAAACAAAAAAAAAAGAAACCGAAACCATATTGGTAATGGTAATATTGGTAATATTTAATTATTGGAATATCCAATTGTTTATTCACGCTCATCACCGTGACACTGAGGTACCGTGTATCGCGACACCTTCACACTCCTCAACGTGATCCGCTCCGCATCGCACCGTAACAGAGACTCACTGTAACAAGACAGAATCACCTCTCAGCAGAACACAAACGCACCGCTCATTCAGGCAAGTTCCCACACCTCACCCTTACACAGGCAAACTACTTAACGTGAAACAGACTCCTAAATTCATAAAGCCACAGAAATAGTCCTCTCCATAACACCGACATTTCCCTCAGCGTGACACTCTCACACCCACCGTGGCCATGACATGTCTCTCACCGTGACACAGACATACCCCTCTCTGCGAGAACGGCACACCATTACACAGATACTCCACACTCGGTGATACCACAAGGCCCTTCACCCTGACATTTTCCTGTTTTCCACATCGTGATACACTTCATTGTGACCAGACATATCTCTCGCCGGGGCACAGAAACTCCTATGACGGTGACAACGACACGTCCCTCACAGTAACTCGGACATGCCCCGCACGATACAGACGCAGACCTCAATGGTAACAACAACAAAACCTGCAGCTGGGCACTGAAATACCCCTCAGAGAGACACAGACACGCCCCTCATGGTTACGCCGACGCCTCTCGCTGTGCCACAAGCACATGCTTCACTGTGACACACTTCACCGTGACACTGACACAACACTCTCAGTGACCCGTTCGGTAGCGTGACGCTAACTCACGAGTCACTGCAAACGCTAAACGTCCTTCACCTTCTCTCTCAGTATCACAGATTCGTCACTCTAAGGAAACCTGTCACCGAAACTACAATGAGTTAAACTCAACCCTTCAAACCAAGCTTTCTGCGCTCAACTCAAATCTGTCCGTTTTTAAACGAAAGCACAGCGATATCCGTCACCAGTTCACTGAGATGGAAACGAAGTACAGATCTGTCATCGAAAGCAAGGCCCGAATCTGTAATTTTTGGACTAGCAGCAGAGGTGAGGCATCATCCCCCTCTTTCACCCGCTCCTCATCGCAGGGCAAGTATGGAGAGAGGAAGCTTCACTCTCTGTTTGATATCAGGAGTGTGTTAAGGGATGGTTTGGAGGGTGATTTGCTCTGTGTTTGCCCCGGTGAGTGTGTGATGGGGCTGCATGGACGAACTTTCACTCTATCACTGAATCCAGGAAAGTGTGATGAGACGTTGTGGAGGTGGATTCATTCTGTATCTGGCCACGGCGTCGTGAGACGTCACATTTCAGCGTCAACCTATGTCCGGGAATGTCTTATGGGACAGTATGGATCCAGCTTCACTCCGTGTCTGATAGCGGGATTGTGTGATGGGACAGTGCAGAGGGGCGTTCATTCTACGTGACGTCAGACTGTGTGATTGGATATTGTGGAGGGAGTCTGACCCCGTGAGTGTGTGGGCGGAATTTCGCTTTGTGTGTGAGCACATTGGGGTGTGATGGGACGGTTCAGAGAGAGCCGCACTCTGTGACTCGCCAGGAAGTTTAATAGAATGTAAGGAGGGAGATTCACACTTTGTTAGAATCGGGAGTGCGTAATGGGGCCGTGTGGAGGCAGCTTCCCTCTGTGTCTGACACTTTGCTGCGTGGGGTGTTGAGAAGCTCTTGCTCTGACGTTTGTCCTGTGTGCTGAGGGAGTTTCTTTTTATGTCCGACTGCTGGAGAGTGTGTTATGGCCGTGGAGAGAGAGATTCACACTGTGTCTGACCAAGGCTGTGTGTGTTTGGAGTTTGTGGAGGGATCTAAATAGTGTTCTCTGACCCCGGTGGTGTGTGATGAGACAGTGTGGAGGAGGTAACGCCCAGAATCTGACTCGGGAAGAGTGTGACAGGACGCTGTGCAGGATACCTCACTCCACGTCTGACCGCTGGAATGAGAGATGAGGCCACGGAGTTAGCGGAGGGAATTTCACTCTGTATCTGCTTCCGGTAGTGTGTGGTGAGACGGTGCGAACGGTGAAAACTGTTTTTAACCCTGCGCCTGTGTCATGGGAGAATGAGAAAGAGCTTCACTCCATGTCTGGTGTCCGTAATCGGACGCTGCTGAAGGAGCTACACTGTGTCTGATCCGTGGAGTGTGCGATTGGACACAGTCACAGTAGCTTAGCTCTGTGTCTCACTCCACACTCCATGAACGTGTGACGGTTTGGAGGGAGCTTCACTCTTTGTCTGTCCGCAAGAGCGTGAGATTTGACACTGACCAGCGTGCAGTCTGAACCCATGTGTGTGTGATGGAGTAGTGGAGAGAGAGAGAGAGAGAGAGAGAGAGAGAGAGAGAGAGAGAGAGAGAGAGAGAGAGAGAGAGAGAGAGAGAGAGAGAGAGAGAGAGAGAGAGTTTCATTCTGTGTCTATGGAGAGTGTGGGGGAATCTGTATTCTAGAGCCGGCCCAGAGGCTGGGTGACGATGCGCAATGGAGTGCGATTCACTACATGTTTGATTCAGGGTCTCTGATAGGACGATGTGGAGGGAGCATCGCTTTTCCTCTGACACACTGAGTGTGTGATAGGATGGTGTAGAGCGAGGATCATTCAGTGTCTGACTCCGTGTGTGTATCAGAGGACTGTTAGAGGTAGCCTCAATCTGTGCCTGACTGGAGAGACTGTGATGGATGATGTAGAGGGAACTTCACTCTGTGTCTGATCCTGTGAATCTGTGACGGGACGTTATGGAGTGAACCTCATTCTGTGTCTCTCCCCAGTCGTGTACGATGAGACAGTATGGGACGAGATTCACTCTGTATCTTGACCCCGTGAGTGTGTGATGGATGCTTTGGAGGGAACTTCATTCTGTGTCTCTCCCCAGGCGTGTACGATGAGACAGTATGGGACGAGATTCACTCTGTATCTTGACCCCGTGAGTGTGTGATGGATGGTTTGGAGCGACCTTCACTCTGTGTCTGATCCTGTGGATCTGTGACGGGACGTTATGGAGGGAACTTCATTCTGTGTCTCTCCCCAGTCGTGTACGATGAGACAGTATGGGACGAGATTCACTCTGTGTCTTGACCCCGTGAGTGTGTGATGGATGGTCTGGAGCGACCTTCACTTTTCCTGATCCTTGTTAATGTGCGTTTGGACGGTGTGAGGGGAGATTCACTCTGTGCTTGACCTCAGGTGTGCGTGATGAGACCGCATTGCGAGAAATACACTCTGTGTGACACACCGCGTGTGTGTGATGGGAAAGTGTGACGAGAGATTCACACCGTGTCTCACTGTTCCTTGTTCCTGAGTTCCAGAGCAAACGTGTTCCAAGGACTGGGTCACAAATACAGACCGGTGTTATTACGTATCCACGTTTGAAACTTCTTTCCCAAGAGCAATGCAAGGATGTTCAAACCGTGATTCAAGCCTGCTGGAAATCAATTCAAGGGATAAAGCGGTATGTGTCGCAGCACGAGAAGATCCCACAGTAACACAGGAATCATCACACACCCGCGGGGTCAGGCACTGAGTGAAAACCCACAGTAACCTCCCGTAACACACTCCCGGGGTGAAACACAGAGTGAATCTCTCTTCACACCGTCCCATCACACACTCCCGGGATCAGACACAGAGTGAATCTCTCTTCACTCCGTCCCATCACACACTCCCGGGATCAGACACAGAGTGAATCTCTCTTCACTCCGTCCCATCACACACTCCCGGGATCAAACACAGAGTGAATCTCCCTCCACACCGCCCCTTCGCAGCACGAGAATATCCCACAGCAACACAGAAATCATCACACACCCGCGTGGTCAGGCACTGAGTGAAAACCCACAATACCCTCCGGTAACATACTCCCGGGGTGAAACACAGAGTGAATCTCTCTCCACACCGTCCCATCACACACCGCGATCAGGCACAGAGTGATTCTCCGTACACACCATCCCATGACACTCTCCCGTAAACAGGGTTCGATTCTCGGCATTAATCAAAGGGATTTAATTTTACAGAGTTTTGTTTCACGGTCTCTCGTTCGCCGTAACCTTCCTTACTGGATTGGACAATGCGAAACCGGGTGAGAGTTGGACTGATCTGTGGTGTGGGAGTTGGGGAATGACACTGTCGTGAGGGGAGAATATGGGATTAGTTTACGGACTGAAGTAGGTTTTTGAGAAGAGGGTGGCGGGTGGGATTTGGTGTCGGGGGAGAACGATACAAGGGGAATATTTTAGGAAAAGATACCTGTCTGTCACAGGAGAGGGCAGCGAATTATTTGGACGATTTGCTGTGGGCCCCGGGGATTATTTCCATGGGATTATTTTGGTGTCTGACGCAGGGCTGTGGGGATTGGGAGATACAGTGGAATTAGTTCGGAGTCTGACACAGATCTGTGGGGAGCAGGAGGCAGAGTCGGATTAGTTTGCCGACAGGCCTTGCTCTGTGAGAAAGAGTTATCCGCAGGATCAGTTTGGGGTCTGACACTGATCTGGGGGGAGAGATTGGGAAAACTGGATTAGTTTGGAGACCGATTCGGGAGTATGGGCACAGCGGCGGTCAGTGGGTCCAGATTGCCGACTGATGCAAGGCTGAGGTAGCAGTGAGGGGCAATGGGATTAACTTGGAGACGAACATAAACTGTCGGGAGAGGAAGAGCCGTGCGATGGATTTGGGGACCGACAGAGGGTTGCAGGATCAGATTGTGCCTATGGGAGGATGGGAGAATAATATTTGTTTGGGGACTGGAATAGAGCTGACGGGGGAAAGTGGGTGTATTCCATTCGAATTGGGACTGCCACAGGACTGAGGAGACCGCGGGACGACGGGCAGGAGGCTCTGGGGGAGGTGGTGTAGTTGGATTAATTTGGTGACTGGCGCACAGCAGTGGGGAGACATTTGGACACTGGAATTATTTTGAGGACGACACAGGGCAGTAGTGATTGCCCGGATTTAATGGGATTAGTTTGGCGACGGTCTCGTGTTCCACCGGATCTGTTTAGACTCTGTTGAAATTTTTTAACCATTTACTGACAGGAATGCCGTCCATGGTCTGATGTACAAGGTGACCTCCGGAAGTTCCTCCTGCAGTGAATGCACTTCGAGTGGAGGGAGTGACTATTGCCTTCATGATAAGCACCATTTCATCTGCGAGAAGTCCGCCCCCTGCTGCCCGGATATTCCTGAAAAGATCCAGGTTCTCTGTCAACAGCCCGGAGAGCCGACTAGAATCAAATGATGACCCTGTCTTTCCCTTCCTTATCCCTGCTCCAATCACACTCAGTCCATCCTCTCAAAATCCTCCCTACATTCTCTGCCCTACCTGCTTCTCTATTCTCATCTTTTCGTAACCCCTTTGTCCCCACCACACATGGAAAACCCCAGTCTCCAACTATCCCGTTCTTTCTCGCCATCCCTCTCCATCCCGCTCTTTCTCACTCTCTCTAACTCTCTCTACCCCATCTCCTCACCCTACTTCCTCGACCTTTCTCTGCTCCTTCTTCCAACCTCTTTATATTTCTCTTACTTTCCCCCTCTATACCATACTCTCTCACTCTGCTCTCAGTTCCCTCAAACACCTGCGTCTCTGTGATCTCTCTCTCTATCTCTTTTCCACCAACTCTCACCTCTATCCTGTGCCGTCTGGGTCTCGATACCCCAGCTCTGGGTAAAATTCTGTGCGCATTCCCAATGCCTGTGCCCCTCTTGAGTTTATGCAACTCTGTAAAGTTACAGCTACGCTTCAGGGAATAAAGACCCCTTTATCTGAGACTAACACGGCCTGCAATTTCTTGTTCTGAAGCATCAGTATGGATCAAAGATGAAATATTAATGTAACTTACAAATATTAATAAATACCGCAAAAACTGTGGAGTTAGTTCTCGTGCGTTGAAAGATGTGATTGCGCAGAGGAAGAAGATGCCCCATTGCCTCTCTGTGTTTTGGAATTTCTCCCCGTTTAGACAATAGTCCTCACTTTCAATTCTACAACCAATGTGCACGACCATGCATTTTCCAATATTCTGTTTAATTTGCCAATTTGTTGAACATTCTACTAATCTGTCTGTCCTTCTGCATCCTGCCTTTCTACCGGTTGGTAGGTTGATGGAGAAGATCAACAAAAATGAACCATTTCACACTTATCTGGTTTGAACGTCTGCAATTTTCTTCCACACTTTTGCATCTTACCAGTGTCCCGCTGTTACCAGTGACAGCCCTCCACACTATCCACAACACCTCCAACCTTTGTGTCATCAGCAAACGTGTTAACGCGTCGCTCCACTTCCTCATCCAGGTCATTTGTAAAAATCACGAAGAGTAAGGGTCCCAGAAGAGATCCCCGAGACACTCCCCTGGTGACCGACCACCATGCAGAATATGACCCGTCTGAAAGCACGCTTTACCTTCTGTGGGCAATGTCCTCTTTGATCCTACGCCTCCTTACTTTCTCAGCAAGCCTCGCTCGGGTTACCTTATCAAATGCCTTGCTGAAATCCATATACATTAAATCTACTGCTCATACTTCATCAATGTGTTTAATCACATCCTCAAAAAATCCAATCCGGCTTGTAAGGCATGACCTGCCCTTTAAAAAGCCACGCTGACTACTCCTCCAGTTTAGTTTATCAATTGAGAAAAGGCCAATATGTTTGGCGTCAGGAATGATCCGGCAAGTGCGGATTCGGCCAGGTTGTTTTCTGACAAAGATGGACCTGCTAAGTTGGAGCCCAGGTGCTGTTTCATGAGAATTGTGGGATGTTTGGAAGCAGAGAAGAACTTCAGTCTAGAGGATTGGGGACCACACACTGTGAATGGCGAAGAGTGCCGGATAACCAAGGGGCGGAGCAGATAAGAGTTGAGACTGGGATTGACGTTTCGGAGATTCCTGATTAATTTCTGGATGCTCCATTAAAGGAAATGTCAGTGTCTTTGAGGAGGATTCAGTGGGGATTCACTGGGATGCTACCCGGTATAGAGGGCACTATCTATAGGCAGTGGTGAGAATTTTCGGTTTCTTTACTCTAGAGCGGCGAAGGCGGAGGGGACAACTGGCAGAGGGTTATCTCACTAGAACAGACACTGATGGACCAAGAAGCGAGTGTTATAGCCCCCAGGATAAAAATGTCTAGTACAAGAGCTTATGCATAGAGGTGTGAGTGGTAAGTTCAGAGGAGGTGAGGTTGACACAGGGACTGGTGGGTGATTGTACTGTGCTACCAGAGACGGTGGTGAGGGAAGATCGATAGAGCCGTTTCACTGGCTTTTTGACAGTCACGTGGACTTACAGGGAATTGATGGAGTTGGACGTGTGTCGGCAGAAGTGATTTAGATAAATTGGTATATCAGAACATTGCGGGCCGAAGGGTCTCCTCTGGTCGGTGATTGACGTTCACAGCTCTACAGGAGGGTCAGGGAGAGTTTTGAACTGATGGGATGGGAAACGCAGTGTGCAGGGTAGATGAAGGAATATGACGCTGCATTGAGAAACTCAGTGAGCGACCTCTCGACACAGACAGTGAACGAGCCACACAGACACCTCCCTTCACTATGACACCGATACAGCCCTGACCGTGATACCGTCACAGCCCACACCGAGACATGAATGCGCCCTTCATCGTGAAACAGTCGCACAGACACGCCTTGCAGCATAACATGAACACACCGCCCAACGATACCGACATACTGTCACGATCTTCACTTCAGCAAGGACACAGTCCGCTACGTATGCATAATCCTCTCCCTTTCCAAGAGTGCTCCCCAACGTCATCTATTTTCGCTCTCCTGCAATACTCCCCCTCTCAGTCACAAACTCCCAACTTTATACCACTCTCGTACCCGTCACCTCTCGCCCCTCCCTTACAAGCTGCCCCGTCTTCGTGACACACTCCCTCTCTGCACACACTCCGTTATCTCCTGTCTTCCCTCCGCCACAACCCGTCTCGGTGCCACGCTGGATCCCGTAAAGGTGCACCGAGATCAGTCTGGATAATGACGCGGGGTCGTGGAGAGTGATCGGTGTAGTGATCGGAATAGTTTGGATACTGACGTGCGGCTGCGTGGAGATCGCAGTGTAGTGAGATTAGTTTAGAGACTGACACGGGCCGTGGAGAGAGTGCAGCAGTGGGTATATTTCCAGAAAACTGTTTTGCTTCTTTTGAGATTTCCTAACCCCGTTTGATAGGAAGGTGGCCTCTCATGTCGTCTACAAGATTAAATCTGGAAAGTTCGAATGCACCGAATGCAAAACGTCCAGGAAGAGTTCGTCTGCCGATCGTGTTAAACACCGTTTCATCTACGAGACGGAGGGAGCGGTGTTGCCCTTGACGGGACTGGCTGAGTCTACATCCCTCTGCAGTCTCTGATCACCCTGTGCTTCGTCGACTCCACACCAGTGGATGCAGTGATGCGACTGGACAGAGCACCCCGCAGCGGACATCCATAGACATTTACTCGTGTTCAATGAGAGACCAAATCGTCACAAACTCCTGACGTCACAATAACTTCCGTGGTCAGGGAATTATGGATGGTGTCAACCCAAGTGCAGAGTAAGGTCTGGAATTAAATCAGACTTAGACTAAAATAAACGACGGCGGTAACTACATCCGAAGTGTCAATCACAACCCACAGTGCTAAAAATGGATTTCCTACGGTTGAGCACTGAGTGCTCAGCACAATCCATTTAATTACAGACATTCCAGGAAGGATTGTGACAGGCAGAAATTGGTAGTCCGAGTCTTAAAGTGAAAGTGACAGGGGAGCACACTCCAAATCAGGCCTCAGCAGAGCCTTAAAATTAAATCCTTGCCTGGGAGATAAATGCGAACCTTTTATGAGCCTTCCACACCACCTTGAACAGTCCTTGAACAGTCCAGTCTGGTGGTGGCAAAGGTTTTAGTGCCCTACCAGGTACACATTCGGAACCCGATGCCCTGCGAGGGTTCACCCACCAGAAGGATGATTCTTACATCGGCCTAGAAAATAGAGGTTGCAGAAGAGAAGGGAGCGAGCTGAGCCTAACATGGTGCCCATCTCTAACGCCTTTTTCAAATGCAACGTGACTTTCCAACGCGTGTACTTACTCAACTGCTACCCCATTCGTCTCCGTCATCTCCAACCTCCCCGACATCAGAACAGTTCCCCTCCACTAAAATCCTTCTTGCCTCCATGACTCCCTCCCTCCTGTGCACCGCTACACATGTCAGTTGTTCCAGCTTCTCCTCCTCATTCCCTACCCCGTCTCTGTCAGTTCCTCCCTCTTCTCCACTCTCGGTTCCAGTCACTCTGTCCCTTCCAATAACCCTTGCCCATCTCCATGACCCCCTCGCTATTCTACACACCGCCAGACTCTGTCACCACCAGCAGTGCCAGCACTCTACCCTGTCTCCGTCAGCCCCTTCCTCCCCTACGACTCCCCTCGTCGTCAACCCCTTGTTCCCCGATGATCAACCTCGCCACAGTCAGACAAAACATCCTCTACGTCACCACACTCCCCCATTGTCGTCATAGCTTCCCTTCTTGGCACCTCGACTCCATTTCTGCTTTGTCCCCTACACCTCACGCCTTCTCTGTCATCTCCCACTTTCCCAACCCCTCTACCCTTCTCTTTGAAACGCTGCGTCCCTGCAACCTTCCACGTTTCCGTCATCCCGCTCCCTCCTCTACTCCGCTCCTTTTCTGTGTTAATGTGGAATTGTGGGGAAGAGGGAGACGTGACTTCTGGTATTACATCACCACACCACCCGATGTTGATTTCCCCTACCTTCATTTCCATCACCGCAATCTTCTCTTACACACCACGACTCCATCAACCCTCCGTCTCCCGCACTCCTTGCTCTCTCCGTCATATCCTCCTTCCCCATCTCCTCTCCACGACTCCCTGACCCGCTCCGTCCCCTCCACCTTTCAAGGTTCAATCAACACTCTCGATCCTCTACCCCCCGCCCCCGTTCATCTGGAATTCTGGGAACGAAAGGGGAGATGTGACGTCTGGTGTTACCATCCCAACCCCCTCCTCCGGATGTCGATCTCTCGGTTCTGTTCCTGTTTCCTGCTCTCTGTGGACAGGCCGGTCTCGTGGTTCCACACCACTTTCTCCCAGTGTCCACTATCTCAACACCACGTCCCTATTCCCTGCAACCTGTTCCACTTCTCCGTTCTTCACTGCTCACCATCTGAACACAAAGACACGCACAGTCTCCGAGACAGAGACACAATGAAGGACTACTAGAACGGTGGAGTGCTAGGGGTGGGGAGAGGAAAACAGCTTCTGATCCCCGGAGTGTGTGAAGGGACCGGGGGAGGGAACAGCAATCTGTGCCTGACCCCGCGTCTGATTGATAGGACGGCGTGGGGTGAATTTCATTCATTGTTTGAATTTCTGTATCGGTGTAATGAACTGGAGCAGAAGGTGTTTACCTGGGAGTAAACGTGTGGGCAATCGCAGCGGACAGTGTTCAAGTTAGAGGGCTTATCCAATTTGATGCTGTAAGGAGGAGAGTCTCGGATGACAGAAGGCGCAAAACTTTTGGTAGATTTGTTATCGGTTTATAGATTGATTTTATAATTACAGTTAGAAAGAGCTGTAAGCATTCCTGCAGGAGAGTTGGCTGCTTGCCTTAAGGGCTGTGGGAGGGCATGGAGACCTCCAGAGTCCCCGACAACTGCACCTGTAAGAAGGTCATCCAGCTGCACCGTCTATCACTCTTCGTTACAGAGTTCGAACTAGAACTGGAGGATCTCGGGATCATTCGGGAAGCTGAGCGGGTTATAGGGAAGATGTATAGAGATGTATTTACACTCAAGGTGTAGCATACAGGAATCTGGGTGACAGACAGGAAAGTGAAAGGGGTTGAACAGCCAGAAGCAGCGCAGGTAGACAACTTCCGATTCTTCTGGATGGGTGGGGAGAGGTGCAAATGACCAAGCAGGGGAAAGTCTCTCCGGTCAGGTCTCTGGCACTGACTATGGTTCTGTGGCTCAGCAGGGAGGCGGGTGAAATCTGACGAGCTGTATCGATCGGGTTGTCTTCATTAGAGGAACGGAAAAGAGGTACTGTGGACGAAAACCAGATTCCTCGATGGCATGTGGTCCCCAAAATACAAGATTGTTGCTCCCACCGGCCTCGCTATAAACACTGTGATGCCCCACACTTTCTCGTGGTTCCAACACTTAAGCAGTGCTCACTAGTGTGCCTTTTGGTGAGTCTGAGGGGTGTCTACCCAGACCTCATTTTTATCCCTACTCCCGGGGTCTCAGGTGTCAATCAGTTTTGAATGGCTTAGCCCATCAAAACAAACCCCCTCCGGCTGTCCACTGTGGAATTTTAATGAACAGAATGGTATCAAGTAAACAGACCTCTCCGGAGCCATAATTCTTACAGGAGTCATAATATGGTGGAACAACAGGTCTCGTCCTCCCTGTGTTATCTCTCCCTTGTCTGAAGCAAATGAAGCAAATGGGCAACCCTGCACCCTTCTGCCAATCAGAGCTGTTCATCCTTCGCTCCCCTTTGACATAACTTCTAAAGCTGCGAATCTCTTATCCAGTTTTTTATCCGAAAGATCCGGGATTGACTGCAAAGTGAGTTGAAGTTGTTTAGCTTGTTCGAAGACACCTTCTTTCTTCCCATTCCATTACCTGTTTCCTTCCCTGCGGCTAATGCCTTTATTCCTCTGGTCGCCAATTCCGTCCATTAAAATTCAGAATTAATACACATAAAGGTGATAAAACACTTTGAAATAGATCATAAAAGTGTGGTAAGGAAATTGAAAAATGACAGGAGCAGAGCCAAAATGTGACCTACTCCACCTAGCGCCACCAACAGTGTCGGGTTCCCGAAATTTTAATGTTGCTATAAATGCAAAGATTCAATTTGTAGTCTTCAAAAGACTCCAGTGAGGCCTAATCAGGGGTATTATGAGTATAGTTGTGCCTCTTCGATGAGAAAGGATGTGCTGAATTTGGAGTGGGTTCCACCGGGGTGAACGAAAATGATTCCGGAATTGAAAAGCTTTTCACAGGAGGAGCGTTTGATCTGGGTCTGTACTCGATGGATTTTAGCAGAATGGGTGACGTCATTGAAGACTA
This sequence comes from Hypanus sabinus, assembly GCF_030144855.1. Taxonomy (NCBI): domain Eukaryota; kingdom Metazoa; phylum Chordata; class Chondrichthyes; order Myliobatiformes; family Dasyatidae; genus Hypanus; species Hypanus sabinus. Next base: position 158,983 of record NW_026781573.1, on the reverse strand, counting down.
TCAAATGTTGAAGATCCTCGATAGAGTAGGTGTGGAGATAAGGCTTCCGAAGATGTGGGAGATACTTAAACTGGCGAGCACGGCGTCAGGACGGAGGGATTTCCATTTACAAAGGAGAGTGGGAGGGATTTATTTTGCCAGAGAGGGCTGAGTCTGTGGAATTCGGTGCCACGGGTGCCCGTGGAGAAGAAGGTACTGGGCACATTTCAGTCAGAGTTTGACAGGGATTCAGCCATTTTGATCAGCAAAGATCAAATAATGGAACAGACACGATGGGCCAAATGGCTTAATTCTGCCACTCCCCAATATTTGATGTTTCTGGGAATCTGCGTGTCAGCATCTCAGAGGATCTACATTAGACCCAACACATTCAGGCAGAACGAAGGAGGTGCCATGTTCCCGACTGGACAGCGTCAAACATCCAGGTGGCGGAGATTAGAAAGTTGTCTCTTTCCCTTTAAGACTCGGACTGCCACGTATTATCTGCCAATCTTCCTTCAGGGAATGTATGCCCTTAACGGCCTCGCGCTGAGCTCTCAGCTCTCAACCGTAGGAGATCCATGTCTTGCACTGTTGCTTGTGACTTTTCGATTTCTTCACTGTTGTGCTGTTTATTTCAAGTCTGAGTCGGAGTGTGTTCGAGAATTTAATCGCCACTTGCTTTCATCACCATCTGCGGCTCTCTGGTAACAGAAGGCATTACAATGTTTGGAGTTTGTGGAGATGTGGTCTCTCATTTTCAAACCATGGAATATTACAGCATAGAAAAAACCCTTTTGGCCCTTCTTGGCTGTGCCGAATCATTTTTCTAACTCGTCCCACTGACCGGCACCTGGGCCATATTCCTCCCTACCCCACTCATTCATATACCTGTCCAACTTTTCTTAAATGTCAAAACTGAGCCCACATTTACCACTTCATCCGGCAGCTCATTCGACCCACCCACCACTCTATGCATGAAGAAACACCTCCCCTAAAGTTCCCTTTAAACATTTCCCCCTTCACTCTTAACCCATTACTTCTGTTTGTTTTCTCCCCTCGCCTCAGTGGAAAGAGCCTGTTTGCATTCACTCTGTCTATACGAATCATAACTTGATACACCTCTATCAAATCTCCCCTCATTTCACGACGCTCCAGTGAATAAAGTCCAAACCTATTCAAGCTTTCTTTGTAACTCAGTTTTTCAAGTCTCGGCAAAGTCTTTCCAAACCTTTTCTGCAATCTTTCAAACTTATTAATAGCCTTGCTGTAATTCGGTGACTACAACCGCACACAATACTCCAGTTTCGGCCTCATCAATGCCTTATACAACCTCACCATAACATTCCAAGTCTTATACTCAATACTTTGATTTATAAAGGCCAAAGTACCAAAAATCTCTTTACTACCGTATCTACCTGTGAAGCTACTTTTAGGGAAATATGTATCTGTATTCCCAGATCCCTGTTTTCCACTGCACTCTTCGGTGCCTTACCATTTGCATTGTGTGTTCTACCTTTCTGAGTCATTTTGTAGACTGTCAACTTCCTCAAAACTGCTTGGCACTCCACTTGTCCTCATTTGGTCTACAAACTGTGCACCCACTTTCAGGAATCAATTAACTTCGAGCGCAATGCCCCTCTGGTCATCGAAACATTTTATTATTTAATAGTGTGCTATTTTTTTTATTTGTCAGGGTTGATCTCCACTGTCATTTCTCCAATCATATCTGCAAGGGATGTCAGCAAAACGGAAATGGCTTTAATTTCTGGAAAAAAATGAGGAAGGTGCAGGATATGTGTATTCCTAAAAATGAAGAAGTACTCAATTCTCATGAGGTATTCAATTGTGGCTGACAAGGGAACTCAAGGCTTTTGTAAAAGCTAATGAAAGGACACAGATCAGTTTATCCCGGGATCAAACAAAAGTGAAGACACACACATCGGTGCGACTCCGCCAAAGTCAGGTTATTTCTTTAATTTATACCGCGAATTTTGGGCGATAGCCAACAGCCAAATATTCTCAGTGAGCGATTTCAGGAAGCACTTGTTGGATATCAGTCAGTCTACGAATTATTCCGGGCGGTGCACAAAATTAGAACTGCACATCTGCTGTCAGTTCCTCCATTACCAAGACAGGTTCACAGAAAAGTTAACATTACCTCATTCTTGGTATGAAATGTGGTTAGCTTTTGTCAGTTCGCACAATCAAGGCAGCGTCTGCGTCTTATCCTGTGACCTTCGTGATCTCAGTCTTCAGCTAGTCCAGTTCGGCTAAAACATTTATTTTTTCCACAATACAACAAAGTATGGTACCATAAGAACCAAGGATTCAGGACAAGAATTAGAATATGTGGCCCATTGTGTCTGCTCCACCATTGGATTGTAGGATGATCCAATTTACTTCTCAGCTTCAATCCCCTGCCTTTACCGAGTATTCGTTCAAGCTCTGACAAATCAAGAAATTCTACCATCAATATTCAAAAAAAAAGGAAAGTCTTGGCTTCTACGGCCGCCTGTGGTAAAGAGATCCGCAGACTCGCCACTCTCTGGCTAAAGTAATTTCACCTTGTCTCTGTTCTAAAAGTACGCGCCGCTCTTTTGTCCTTTGTCCTCTGGTTTTCGACTCCCGCACCTTAGAAATTATCCTTTCCACACCCACTCTATCAAGGAATATAAATATTCAATAGATTTCACTGGGGTAACGCTTCTTCTTTCTAAATTCCAGTGAGTACAGGCCTGGAGATATCCAGCACTTCTCATATGACGCCCTTCAATCTTGGAATTATTTTTGTGAACCTCGTTTGAACACTCTCCAGTTTGAGCACAATCTTTCTAAGATAAGAGACACAAAACTTTTCACAATTCTCCATGTGAGGCCTCATCAGTACTTTATAAAGTCTCAACATCACACCTTTCCTTTTATATTGGAGGTGAAATGCTGACATGCATTTGCCCTCCTCGCCACAGACTCAATCTGAGAATCTTAAATCATCGACCTCCCATTGTGGGCAGAGGGGCCGGGAATGTGCTTTAGATTTCTATGTTCAATCTGCAAATTAACCTTCAGGGAATCCCGCACAAGCACTTCAAAGTCCCTGTGAATATCTGTTTTCCTTGTCTTTTCTCTCCATTTAGAAAATAGTCAAGCATTTTATTCTCTGCCAAAGTGCATGTTCAAGAATATTTCAACACAGCAGTACATCTGCCATTACCTTGCCCTGTCTAAGCCCCCTCCGTAGCCTGTCTACTTCCTCAAAACTAACTGCCCCTCCACTTATCCTCATATCGTCTGCAAACTGTGGACCCACGTTCATGGAGCTACAAACACGGAGCGCAAGATCCCTCTACTCATCGAAAGAGGTTTTTTTTCATTAATAGTCTGCTAAATGTTTGTATTTTTCCGAGATGAACTCCATTGTGATTTCTCCAACAACATATGTAAGGGATGTCAGCAGAGTGGCAATGGCTTTAATTGCTGTGAAACAAAAATGAGGAAGGTGCAGGACATGTGTATTTCTAAAAATGAAGAAGTACCTGATTCTCAAGACGTATTCCATTGTAGCTAAAAAGGGAACTCAAGGTTTTTGCAAAAGCTAAAGAAAGAACATACAACAATTTTTCCCGGCATCAAAGAGAAATAAATATACAGACATCGGTGTACGGTTTACCCTCGAATAGGTGATCACGTTGCCCTACGACTCCGCCAGAGTCAGGATATATCTAAAATAAATACAGTGAATTTTGGGAGATAGCCAACAGCAAAATATTCTCAGTGAGCAATTTCAAGACACACTTGTTGGATATCAGCCAGACTACGAATGCTTCCAGAGGGTGCACAAAATTAGAACTGCACATCTGCTGTCAGTTCCTCAACCAAGACAGTATCGCAGAGAAGTTAACATTACATCATTCTTGTTATGAAATGTTGCAAGCTTTTGTCAGCTCTCACAAGCAAGGCCGCTTCTGCATCCTATCCTGTGAACTTCGTGTCCTCAGTATTCAGCTATACAAGCTTAGCAGCAACATTTAGTTTTTCCACAATAAAATAAAAGAAACTTATCATTACAACGTAAAATGTCGGAGCAGAATTAGACCATTTGGGCCATGGAGTCTGCTCTACCATTTCGTAGTTGCTGATCCATAGAACCGGAACCATAGAACATTGCATTACATAAACAGGCCGTTTGGCCCTTCTTGGCTGTGCCGAACGATTTATCTGCCTAGGCCTACGGACCTGCGCCTGGCCCGTGACCAAACTTACCCCTCTCATCCATGGACATATCCAAGTCTTCAATGTTAAAACTGAACCCGAATTTACCACATCATCTGTCGGCTCACTACACACTCACGCCACTCTCTGTGTGATGAAGCCCCCAATGTTCCCTTTAAACATTTCCCCCTTCAAATGTATTAACAGTAATAGGTATCAGTTAGTCTCGTGAGATCATGGATTTGCGCCTTTCAAATCTGGGAGACCGGCAGTTGCCCAAACATTCGATCTCCTCGGCACTGAGTTTGTCCAACGGAAGGGCACAAGGACCCAAGTGGTCCTTTGGAACTGGTGTCGTCGGACAGCAAAGTGTTGATAAATGCCTTGCTTAAGGACACAACACGCTGCCTCAGCTGAGGCTCGAACAGGTGACTTTCAGATCATCAGACCGATGCCTTACCCACTAGGCCACGCGCCAATACCTTTTCCCTTAATCAATGTCCTCTTACTTTTTTGCTCCCCTAGCCTAGGTGGAAAAAAAAAGGCCTGCTTGGATTCACTCTGTCTATAATTTTATATACCTCTATCAAGTCTCCCCTCATTCTTCTAAGTTCCAGGGATTAAAGTCCTAACCTATTCTACATTTTTCTGTAACTCAGTTTCTCAAGTCCAGGCAACATCCTTGTATGCCTTCTCTGCCATTTTTCAAACTTATTAATACCCTTCCTGGAATTAAGTGAGATAATCTCTACACAATACTCCAAATTCGGCCTCACCAATGCCTTGTACAAACTCGCAGTAGCATTTCAACACTTATCCTCAATAAATTGATTTGTAAAGTCCAATGTACTAAAAGTTTTCTTTACGACCCTATATGCCTGTGATGCAACTTTTATAGAATGTTGCATTCGGATTCCCCCCTCTGTTCCAGTGCACTCCTCAGTGCCCTACAATTTTCCTTCTACGTTCTACCTTGGTTTTATTTCCGTCCAAAGTGCAATACCTCATACGTGCCTGTAATAACCTCCATTTGCAACTTTTCAGGTCATTTTTCCAGCTGTTCTAGATCCCTCTGAAAGCTCAGAAAACTGTCGTCACTATCTACCACGCCACCAATCTTTGTATAATCTGCAACATTTCGGATCCCATTTACTACAATATCATCCAGATCATTGATATAGATGACAAATAACAATGGACCCAGTACTTATCCCTTTTCCACAATAAAATAAAAGAAACTTATCATTACAACGTAAAATGTCGGAGCAGAATTAGACCATTTGGGCCATGGTGTCTGCTCTACCATTTCGTAGTTGCTGATCCATAGAACCGGAACCATAGAACATTGCATTACATAAACAGGCCGTTTGGCCCTTCTTGGCTGTGCCGAACGATTTATCTGCCTAGGCCTACGGACCTGCGCCTGGCCCGTGACCAAACTTACCCCTCTCATCCATGGACATATCCAAGTCTTCAATGTTAAAACTGAGCCCGAATTTACCACATCATCTGTCGGCTCACTACACACTCACGCCACTCTCTGTGTGATGAAGCCCCCAATGTTCCCTTTAAACATTTCCCCCTTCAAAAGTATTAATAGTAATAGGTATCAGTTAGTCTCGTGAGATCATTACATGATCGTAGGCCTCCGCCACCACTCTCTGAATTCTCCCATTGAGCCATTGTCTAATCCAATTTACTACCTCACCATGTATACCTAGCGACTGAATCTTCCGAACTAATCTCCCATACGGGCCTTGACAATGGCTTCACTGAAGTCCATGCAGACAGCATCCACTAAACGAAGGTTCGAGGCCCAAAACGTTAACTGCTCCCTTCAACGGATACTACCTGATCTGCTGTGTTCATCCATCTGGTTTTACGTGTTTATTTGACCACAGCATCCGCAGTGTACTTTGTGTTAGCCTTCCCTTCATCAACGTTCTTTGTAACCTCCTCTAAAACCTCCAATGGAGTTGTTAAACATGACCTACCACGCATAAAGCCGTGTCGACTTTCCATAATAAGTCCCTCTCTATCTAAGTACCTGTAGATCCTATCTCTTAGTACGCCTTCCAATAATTTACCTACTACTGACGTCAGATTTACTGGCCTATAATTTCCCGGATTACGTTTAGAACCTTTTTTTTTAAACAACAGAACAACATGAGCTATTCTACAATCCCCCAGCACCTCACCCGTAGATAGCAACACTTTAAATATGTCTATCAAGGCCCCTGCAATTTCAACACTCGTCTCCTTTAAGGTCGGAATAAATAACTTGTCAGGTGCTGCGGATTTATCTACTCTGATAGTCTCAAGACAGCAAGCAACTTCACTTCTTCAGATTGCTTAGGTTACCTGAACCCACCACCTGTTTGCCTTATATCCATTGTCTCCATGCCAGTTACTTTAGTAAATACAGACGAAAAAAAATATCTCCCCCATTTCTTTTATCTCCGTACACAGCCCAACACACTGATCTTGAAGACGACCGAAGTTATCCCTTACTATCAGTTAACTCTTAATAGACATGTAGAAGCTCTTTGGATTAGACATCAACTTGATTGTCAAAGCTACCTCATGTCTTCTGTTAACCCGGCTGATTTTTTCCTAAAGTATGTTTTTACACTTTTGTACTCCTCAAGTACCTTATTAGCTCCTAATTTCCTATCAAGTCATATATCGCCGTCTTCTTTATCAGAGTTCCAATATCCCTAGAGAACAAAGTTCCTTCTCCTTATTCAATTTGCCTTTACTCCAGACAGGAACATAAAAACGCTGCACCCACAACATTTCTCCTTTGAAGGACTCCCACTTACTAATGGCATCCTTTGCAGAGAACAACATTTCCTAATCCACGCTTTTTAGATCCTTCCTCACTTCTTCAAAATTGGACTTTTTCCAGTTTCTAACCTTCACCCGAGGACCAGGTCAATCTTTAGCCATCACCAAGCTGAAAGTAATCACGAGAACCAATGTGTTCCCAGGCACACACTTCCGTCACCTGTCCTAACCCATTTCATAATAAGGGATCTAATATTGCATCCTCTCCAGTCAGTACATCCATGTTTTGATTTGGAAAACATTCCAGAACACATTTTCCAAACTCTAACACTTCTAGACCTTTAACTGTATTTCCGTCCCAATCAATACGTGGAAAATTAAAATCCCCTACTAACACAACATTATGTTTCTTGCTGTTGTCTGCTATCTATCTGCAGATATGCTGCTGCAATTTTCGCTGACTATTGGATGGTCTATAGCACAAACCCAATAATGTGGTCAGACCTTTTCCGTTTCTCAGGTTACTTCTCAGCTTCAATCCCTTCGATCAAGCCCTGACCTGTCAAGAACCTCAGCCCTAAATATACAAAATAGAAAGCCTTGGCCACCACGGCCACCTGTGGCAAGGAAATCCACACATCCACTCTCTGGCTAATGAAATTTCTCCTCTTCTCCGTTCTGAAAGGTTGCGCCGCTCTTCTAAGTCTTTGTCCTCTGGTCTCCGAATCCCCCACCACAGAAAACATCTTCTACATACACACTCTATCAAGGCATTTAAACATTTAATAGATGTCAATGGGGTCGCACTTCTTCCTTTCAAATTCCAGTAAGCACAGGCCTAGAGATATCAATATCTGCTCATATGAGGCCCTTCAATCCTGGAATCATTTTTGTGAAACTCGTTACAACACTCTCCACTTTGAGTAGCATCTTTCTAAGATAAGAGGCCAAAGGCTATTCACAATACTCCAGGTGAGGGCTCACCAGTGCTTGATAAAGTCTCAACATCTCACCTTTCCTTTTATATTGGAGGTGACATGCTGACATGCATTTGCCCTCCTCGCCACAGAGTCAATCTGAGAAGGTTACATCATCGGCACAACATTGTGGGCAGAGGGGCCGGGAGTGTGCTGTAGATTTTTGTGTTCAACCTGCAAATTAACCTTTAGGGAACCCTGGACAAGCAATTCAAAGTCCCCGTGAATCTCTGTTTTCCTTGTCTTTTCTCTCCATTTTGAAAATATTCAACAATTGTATTCTCTCCCAAAGTGCATGACCAAGCATATTTCAACACAGCAGTACATCTGTCATTGCTTAGCCCTGTCTAAGCCCTTCTGTAGCCTGTCTACTTCCTCAAAACTACCTGCCCCTCCACTTATCCTGATATCGTATGCAAACTGTGAAGGCACGTTCAGGGAGCTACATACACGGTGCGCAAGATCCTTCTGCTCATCGAAAGAGTTTTTTTTTTAATTGTGTGCTATATGTTTGTATTCGTACCGGATGATCTCCATTGTGATTTCTCCAACAACATCTGTAAGGGATGTCAGACGAGTGGCAAAGGCTTTAATTGTTGGGAAACAAAAATCAGGAAGGTGCAGGACATGGGTATTTCTAAAAATGAAGAAGAACTTGATTCTCAAGACGTATTCAATTGCAGCCAAAAAGGGAACTCAAGGTTTTTTGCAAACGCTCAAGAAAGGACATACAACAATTTCTGCCGGCATCAAACAGAAATAAATATACAGACATGGGTGTACGGATCACACTCGAATAGGTGATCACGTTGCCCTACGACTTCGCCAGAGTCAGGTTATATCTTAAATGTATACAGTGATTATTAGGCGATAGCCAACAGCAAAATATTCTCAGTGAACGATTTCAAGACACACTTGTTGGATATCAGCCAGTCTACGATTGCTTCCGGACGGTGCACAAAATTAGAATTGCACACCTGTGTCAGTTCCTCCATTACCAAGGCAGAATCGCAGATAAGTTAACATTACCACATTCTTGGTATGAAATGTTGCAAGCTTTTGTCAGCCCTCACAAGCAAGGCCGCTTCTGCATCTTATCCTGTGAACTTTGCGGCCTCAATATTCAGCTTGTCAAGCTGAGCAGCAACATTTAGTTTTTCCACAATAAAATAAAAGAAACTTATCATTAGAAAGTAAGATTTAGGAGCAGAATTAGACCATTTGGGCCATGGAGTCTGCTCCGCCATTTCGTGGTGGCTGATCCATAGAACCGGAACCATAGAACATTGCAATACATAAACAGGCCGTTTGGCCCTTCTTGGCTGTGCCGAACGATTTATCTGCCTAGTCCTACGGATCTGCGCCTGGCCCGTGACCAAACTTACCCCTCTCATACATGGACATATCCAAGTCTTCAATGTTAAAACTGAGCCCGCATTTACCACATCATCTGTCCGCTCGCTCCACAATCACGCCACTCTCTGTGTGATGAAGCCCCCAATGTTCCCTTTAAACATTTCCCCCTTCAAAAGTAATAATAGTAATAGGTATCCGTTAGTCTCCTGAGATCATGGATTTGCGCCTTTCAAATCTGGGAGACCGGCAGTTGCCCAAGCATCCGATCTCCTCGGCACTGAGTTTGTCCAACAGAAGGGCACTAGGAGAGCAATGTGTTGATAAATGCTTTGCTTAAGGACACAACACGCTGCCTCAGCTGAGGCTCGAACAGGTGACTTTCAGATCATCAGACCGATGCCTTACCCACTAGGCACCGCGCCAAAACCTATTCCCTTAACCAATGCCCTCATTTTTTGCTCCCCTATCCTCAGTGGAAAAAAAAAAGCCTGCTTGGATTCACTCTGTTTAAAATTTTATATCCCTCTATCAAGTCTCCCCTCATTCTTCTAAGCTCCAGGGATTAAAGTCTTAACCTATTGTACAGTTTTCTGTAACTCAGTTCCTCAAGTCCAGGCAACATCCTAGTATGCCTTCTCTGCCATTTTTTAACATTAATATCCTTCCTGTAATTAAGTGAGCAAATCTCTACACAATACTCCAAATTCGGCCTCACCAATGCCTTGTACAAACTCGCAGTAACATTTCAACACTTATCCTCAATAAATTTATTTATAAAGTCCAATGTATTAAAAGTTTTCTTTACGACCCTATATGCCTGTGATGCAACTTTTATAGAATGTTGCATTTGGATTCACAGATCCCTCTGTTCTACTGCACTCCTCAGTGCCCTACAATTTTCCTTCTACGTTCTGCATTGGTTTTATTTCCGGCCAAAGTGCAATACCTCATACGTGCCTGTAATAAACTCCATTTGCAACTTTTCAGGTCATTTTTCCAGCTGTTCTAGATCCCTCTGAAAGCTCTGAAAACTGTCGTCACTATCCACCACGCCACCAATCTTTGTATCATCAGCAACATTTCGGATCCCATTTACTACAATATCATCCAGATCATTGATATAGATGACAAATAACAATGTACCCAGTACTTATCCCTGTGGTACACCACGAGTCGTAGGCCTCCGCTACCACTCTCTGAATTCTCCCTTTGAGCCATTGTCTAATCCAATTTACTACCTCACCATGTATACCTAGCGACTGAATCTTCCGAACTAATCTCCCATACGGGCCTTGACAATGGCTTCACTGTAGTCCATGCAGACAGCAGCCACTGAACGAAAGTTCGAGGCCCAACACGTTTACCGCTCCCTTCAACGGATTCTACCTGTCCCGCTGAGTTCATCCATCTTGTTTTACGTGTTTATTTGACCACAACATCCGCAGTGTACTTTGTGTTAGCATCAACTGCCTTCCCTTCATCCACGTTCTTTGTACTCTATTCTAAAACCTCCAATGGAATTGTTAAACATGACCTACCACGCATATAGCCGTGTCGACTTTCCATAATAAGTCCCTCTCTCTCTAAATACTTGGAGATCCTATCTCTTAGTAGGTCTGCCAATAATTTACCTACAACCGACGTCAAACTTACTGGCCTATAATTTCCCGGAATACGGTTAGAACCTTTTTTTTAAACAACAGAACAGCATGAGCTATTCTACAATTCTCCAGCACCTCACCGGTAGATAGCAACACTTTAAATATGTCTATCAAGGCCCCTGCAATTTAAACATTCGTCTCCTTTAAGGTCGGAGAAAGTAACTTGTCAGATAAATCCTGGGGATTTATCTACTCTGATAGTCTCAAGCCAGCAAGCACCTTCACTTCTTCAATTTGCATAGGTTACCTGAACCCACCAGCTGTTTGTCTTATATCCATTGTCTCCATGCCAGTTTCTTTAGTAAATACAGACGAAAAAAATATCTCCCCCATTTCTTTTATCTCCGTACACAGCCCAACACACTGATCTTCAAGACGACCAAAGTTATCCCTATCTATCAGTTAGCTCTTAATATACATGTAGAAGCTCATTGGATTAGACTTCAACTTGATTGCCAAAGCTACCTCATGTCTTCTGTTAACCCTCCTGATTTTTTTTCTAAAGTATGTTTTTACACTTTTATATTCCTCAAGTACCTTATTTGCTGCTTATCTCCTATCAAGTCATATATCGCCGTCTTCTTTATCAGAGTTCCAATATTCCTAGAGAACAAAGTTCCTTATCCTTATTCAATTTGCCTTTACTCCGGACAAGAACATAAAAACGCAGCACCCTCAACATTTCTCCTTTGTAGGACTCCCACTTACTAATGGCATCCTTTGCAGAGAAAGCATCTGTGGGCTTGTCAGCACATCAGCGTGTCAGGGCGACAGGAGTGTTGGTCGTGGAGGGAAGAAAAAGAGAGAAGTGGATGGGGAGGGTGGGGAGTAAGATAATGGGGAAGAGGAGACAGTGGGACAAAGGTGGGAGAGAGCAGGTACAGAAAAGAGACAAGGTTGAGCAGGGAAGATAGGATAAAAAGTGAGAGAGAGGATGGTGTGAGGGAAAAGGAGAATGAAAACGGGAGCGTGGGGGAAGCTTGTCGAGGGAGAATGAAAGGATGAGACAGTGAATGCCACGGAATAAGGAGGGAGGGTAGGGTTAGAAGAAATAGGTCCATAGTAATAGGGGACTCAATAGTCAGGGGCTCAGACAGGCGTTTCTGTGGAGGTGACCGGGAGTCCCGGATGGTAGTTTGCCTCCCTGGTGCCAGGGTTCGGGACGTTTCTGATCGCGTCCAAGATATCCTGAAGTGGGAAGGTGAAGAGCCAGAGGTCGTGGTACATGTAGGTACCAATGACATAGGAAGGAAAGGGGAAGAGGTCCTGAAACGAGAGTATAGGGAGTTAGGAAGGCAGTTAAAAAGAAGGACCGCAAAGGTAGTAATCTCGGGATTACTGCCTGCGCCACGCGACAGTGAGAGTAGGAATAGAATTAGGTGGAGGATGAATGCGTGGCTGTGGGATTGGAGCAGGGGGCAGGGATTCAAGTTTCTGGATCATTGGGACCTCTTCTGCGGCAGGAGTGAACTGTTCAAGAAGGACGGGTTACACTTGAATCGTGGGGGGACCAATATCCTAGCGGGGAGGTTTGCTAGGGCTACAGGGCGGACTTTAAACTAGTAAGATGAGGGGGCGGGAGACTATTTGAGGAGACTATGGGAGAGGAGGTTAGTTCACCAGTGCAGCAAGTAAATAGACAGTGTGTGAGGGAGGAAAGGCAGGTGATGGAGAAGGGATGCGCTCAGCCCGAAGATGTAGGGGAGAAGAAAGAAAAGGATAATAAATTTGAATGCATTGTTAGGGATGGAGAGAGGAGGAGATGGAGAGAATCTTAAATGTATCTATTTTAATGCTAGGAGCATTGTAAGAAAGTTGGATGAGCTTAAAGCGTGGATTGATACCTGGAATTATGATGTTGTAGCTTTTAGTAGGAAGGGTGTGATTGGCAACTAAATATTCCTGGATATATTTGCTTCAGGTGTGATAGAGTGGGAGGGGCCAGAGGAGGAGGTGTTGCATTGCTTGTCCGTGAGAATCTTATGGCGGTGCTTTGGAAGGATATATTAGAGAGCTCCTCTAGGGAGGCCATTTGGGTGGAATTGAAGAATGGGAAAGGTGCAGTAACACTGATAGGAGTGTATTATAGGCCACCTAATGAGGAGCGTGAGTTGGAAGAGCAAATGTGTAAGGAGATAGCAGATATTTGTCGTAAACACAAGGTGGTGATTGTGGGAGATTTTAATTTTCCTCACGTAGACTGGGAAGCTCATTCTGTAAAAGGGCTGGATGGTTTAGAGTTTGTGAAATGTGTACAGGATAGTTTTTTGCAACAATACATAGAAGTACCGACTAGAGATGGGGCAGTGTTGGATCTCCTGTTAGGGAATGCGATAGGTCAGCTGACAGATGTATGTGTTGGGGAGCACTTCGGGTCCAGTGATCACAATAGCATTAGCTTCAATATAATTATGGAGAAGGACAGGACTGGACCTAGAGTTGAGATTTTTGATTGGAGAAAGGCTAACTTTGAGGGGATGCGAAGGGATTTAGAGAGAGTGGATTGGGTCAAGTTGTTTTATGGGAAGGATGTAATAGAGAAATGGAGGTCATTTAAGGGTGAAATTATGAGGGTACAGAATCTTTATGTTCCTGTTAGGGTGAAAGGAAAGGTTAAAGGTTTGAGAGCACCATGGTTTTCAAGGGATATTAGAAATTTGGTTCAGAAAAAGAGGGATGTCTACAATAGTTATAGGCAGCATGGAGTAAAGGAATTGCTCGAGGAATATAAAGAATGTAAAAGGAATCTTAAGAAAGAGATTAGAAAAGCTAAAAGAAGATACGAGGTTGGTTTGACAAAGAAGGTGAAAGTAAATCCGAAAGGTTTCTACAGTTATATTAAAAGCAAGAGGAGAGTGAGGGATAAAATTGGCCCCTTAGAGAATCAGAGTGGTCAGCTATGTGTGGAACCGAAGGAGATGGGAGAGATTTTGAATGATTTCTTCTCTTCGGTATTCACTAAGGAGAAGGATATTGTTCTTAGAGATAGTTTTTTTAATTATCTGGATAGACGTGTTCTGATTAGAAGTAGCCAGCATGGATTTGTGCGTGGAAGGTCATGTTTGACAAACCTTATTGAATTTTTTGAAGAAGTTACGAGGAATGTTGACGAGGGAAAGGCAGTGGATGTAGTCTATATGGACTTCAGCAAAGCCTTTGACAAAGTTCCACATGGAAGGTTAGTTAAGAAGGTTCAGTCGTTAGGTATTAATGCTGGAGTAATAAAATGGATTCAACAGTGTCTAGGTGGGAGATGCCAGAGAGTAGTGGTGGATAATTGTTTACCGGGATGGAGGCCGGTGACTAGCAGGGTGCCTCAGGGATTTGTTTTGGGCCCAATGTTGTTTGTAATATACATAAATGATCTGGATGATGGGGTGGTAAATTGGATTAGTAAGTATGCCGATGATACTAAGGTAGGAGGTGTTGTGGATAATGAGGTGGATTTTCAAAGCTTACAGGGAGATTTATGCCGGTTAGAAGAATGGGCTGAACGTTGGCAGATTGAGTTTAATGCTGAGAAGTGTGAGGTTCTACATTTTGGCAGGAATAATCCAAATAGAACATACAGAGTAAATGGTAGGGCATTGAAGAATGCAGAGGAACAGAGAGATCTAGGAATAACTGTGCATAGTTCCCTGAAAGTGGAGTCTCATGTAGATAGGGTGGTGAAGAGGGCTTTTGGAAAGCTGGTTTTATAAATCAAAGCATTGAGTACAGAAGCTGGGATGTAATGATAAAGTTGTACAATGCATTGGTAAGGCCAAATTTGGAATATTGTGTGCAGTTCTGATCACCGAATTATAGGAAAGATATCAATAAATTAGAGAGTGCAGAGACGATTTACTAGGATGTTACCTGGATTTCAGCAATTAAGTTACAGAGAAAGGTTGAACAAGTTAGGTCTTTATTCATTGGAGCGTAGAAGGTTGAGGGGGGATTTGATCGAGGTATTTAAAATTTTGAGAGGGATAGATAGAGTTGACGTGAACAGGCTGTTTCCATTGAGAGTAGGGGAGATTTAAACTAGAGGACATGATTTGAGAGTTAGGGGGCAGAAGTTTAAGGGAAACACGAGGGGGTATTTCTTTACTCAAAGAGTGATAGCTCTGTGGAATGAGCTTCCTGTAGAAGTAGTAGAGGCCAGTTCAGTTGTGTCATTTAAGGTAAAATTGGATAGGTATATGGACAGGAAAGGAGTGGAGGGTTATGGGCTGAGTGCGGGTAGGTGGGACTAGGTGAGATTAAGAGTTCGGCACGGGCTAGGAGGGTCAAGATGGCCTGTTTCCGTGTTGTGATTGTTATATGGTTATATGGAGAGAGAGTGCGCCACTGGTCGAGGAAAGCGAGGAAACGCGCTGAAGGAACCGTGTTTCGAGGTGAGTTGTTCACCTCACTCGGAGGGAAGGGGTTGAATCACAGCCATGAGCGGGGACAGTGGGAACGGCCAATGCTCAAAACAGGAACTAGCTGGGGGTGCATCTGTTCCGGATTGAGACTCTGTATGTGTGACAAAATCCCTCCTTGTTCTCTCCTTCCTCATTCCTGCACTCCGTCTCAACTCGCATCGTTCAAATCATTTCCTTTCTCTGTCCCTGCTTCGTTTCCACATTTCCTTAGACCTCCCGGAATTCCTCCTCCATCACCGCCGCGATCTCCATCCTTCCTCTCCTCCTCTCCGCTGTCTTGTCCAATCCTGACCTCACTCACTTACCTCCGTTCACCGATCCTCTGTCTTCAATCACTTTCCAACTCTCGGCCTTCATTTCTCCGTCTCACCATCTCCGCGCTTTTTCCACCTCCATCACTCCTCCCTCCCTCCTCTCTCCCCATGCACCTTCTCTCCCTCCCTTCCCTCCAGTCTGACCATTGTCACCCACCTTTCTATCTCTCCCCGACCCCAAATCCTCCGCTCTTTTTCCCCACTATCATTATCTTCCCCCAACCAATCTCATTTCTCACGACCACCCTCTGCAACACCCCCAATCTCTCTGCTCCCCGCACGTCCTCCCCCTGCTCTCGGTTCCTCTATTCATCAGCTCTTCATCCGGCGTTGGTTGGAACCGGTCTAACCCACTTGTTAACACAGGCCTCCTCTGACAACGGATGCTTCCCCTATCTGAGCCCAAAGGCGCAGAGAATCCTCGGCAGGATGGACCGGAGCGAGAGTCACATGAATGTGAAGTTGGGCAAAACGGACTCACGGTCTCCTTCCCGAGGTGAGTGTGACAGAGAGACACGCGACAGGTCTATTCTGCAGCTTATCCCCGGTGTGTGTGATGGGACGCTGTGGAGGGAGATTCACACTGTGTCTGACCCCGGGAGTGTGTGATGGGACGGTGTGGAGGGAGATTCACTCTGTGTCTGACACCGGGTGTGTGTGAGGGGACGGAGTGGAGGGAGATTCACTCTTTGTCTGAATCCGGGGGTGTGTGATGGGACGGTGTGGAGGGAGATTCACTCTGTGTCTGAGCCCGGGAGTGTGTGATTGGACTGTGTGGAGGGAACCTCACTCTGTCTCTAACCCTCGCTGTTTTGTTCTCAGCTGAACCTGTTGTATCGTACGCGGAACTTAATTTCAAGACCCTCTCCGCGCCCCGGGTCCGGACAGATAGAGGTTAGTTTCATCTTTGTTGGTTTGACCCTGTTGAGCTGACGTGTCCAATCCTGTCGAGAGATCTCAGGGCAAACGTACAGTCATTCTAATGATTCCTTGTTTGAGCATAAGACGGAGGGAACGCGTGGGAGAGACGATGGGTGGGTGGACATTATGGAAGGGACGGTGGGGTTGGTGCCGTGAGGTGTCAGCGCCCCAGGAGCTGCGGTATAGAAGGAGAGCCGTTGGATGTTTTGAGGAGGGTGCTCTGTGGGTCGGTGAGGAGAGCGAGCATGGGATGTGCTGTAAGGAGGAAGGCGCGATGAGGAGTGAACTCTGAAGAATGGGTGTGTGGAGATGAGTGAACGCCGTGTCCGTGTGGTGAGGAGGGACACAGTGGGAGAAACGTTGAGGAGGAGGCGCTGTATAAATCCATAACTGCTCTCTCACTTTTCTTAACCCCACTCTCTTTCCCCTCTTTCCCCTTTTCTCCGCTCCCTCACCTCCTCACACCCTTTCCACTCTCCCATTCACCACTCCTCTCTCCCTGATTTCCCCACTCTCTCGCATTGTCCCCTTCTCTTCGCCCTGCCGCCTTGCCCCCTCCCTCCACTCATCCTCTATCACAGTCACCGTCTCTACGACTCTCGGTCTCCCCCTCGTGTCCTTTCCCTCTCTCCCCGCTCCCTCTCATCCTTCCCCGTCCGCCACTCCGGTTTTCCAAACTGGCTCTGTCCATAAATATGCCCCTGAAATCCCTTCATGCCCTCTCGTCCTGTCTATCCATGGCTCACGCCTTTCCCCAACGCTGTCTCCCCTCGATCTTCTCTCTTACTCAAAGTTTCTTCTCGCTTCTCCATCCGTCTCGCACTTTTCTCTTCCCCTCACTCTTTCTTCTGAATCCCCCTCTCTCGCACCTCTCCCTGCCCTCTCAGTGTTACCGACTCTCTCCCCGGTCCGTCCCACTCTCTTACCGCGAAACCCTGTTCTCCCTCCCCATTCTTTCTCTTACATCTTTCCGCCCATCGCCCCTGACGCTATATCCCCTTCTCTGTCCATCGATCTCCTCTGCTGCCCCCGAGAGCCTCTCGTCTCTCTACCCCTCTCCCTGACCCTCTCTCTCGAATTCTCACGCATTCTCTCTCCCTCACTTATCTCTCTCTCTCTCTCTCTTCTCTCACCCCTCTCCTCCCTTCCCGACACAATCCCCCATGCTCTACCGCTCTCACTCTTATCTTTTCTCTCTGTGTCTCTCAGACGGTCTGAACTCCACCTACTCAGATCTGAATTTTCGCAAAGAGAAACCCCGCATCGATCAGGTTGAAAATCGTCCCATTGCCTCGGAACCCGGCGGGTTTTCAAACACTGCACAAACAGGTCAATGTTTACTCTGATGACGTCAGACTTGAGGGATCACGTGTCATACTCGCAATTGTCCAAGTTTCTAATGCATCCGCCTCGGCCACTTTCTCTGTCCCCCACAGACTGACCACCATCTGGGTAATATAACGTTGTCACTCGGCTCCCCAATAATTACTGCCTGTGATGCATATACATGATCTGTATGAAATTGCAGTTGGAAGGGTTAGAAACATAGAAACATAGAAAACATGCGTCGCAATACAGGCACTTCGGCCCACCAAACTGACAGCACATATCCCTACCTTATAACAACCTAGGCTTTACCCATAGCCCCCTATTATTCTAAGATCCATTCAGCCATCGAGAAGACTCTTAAAATACCCTCTCGTTTCCAGCTCCACCACCGCCTCCGGCAGCCCATTGCACGAACTCACCACATGCTTCAAAAAAAAACTGAACCCTGACATCTCCTCTGTATTTACTTCCGAGCACCTTAAAACCTTGCCCTCTCTTGCTAGCCATTCCACGCAATCTCCACTCTCTGAGTAATAGACTTACTCCTAACATCTCGTCTGTACCTACTCCCCAACACCATAAAACTGTGTCCTCTTGAGGCAACCATTTCAGCCCTGGGTAAAAGACTCTTACTATCCACACGAACAATACCTGTACAAGATTTTGTACACATCTATCAGGTCACCTCTTATCCTCCGTCGCTGCAAAAAGAAAAGGCCGAGTTCACTGAACCTATTCTCATAAGGCATGTTCCCCAGCCCTGGCAACATCCTTGTAAATCTCTTCTGCACCCTTTCTATGGCTTCCAAATCCCTTCTGTAATGAGGCGTCCAGAACAGAGCACATTACTCCAACTGGGGTCTGACCAAGGTCCAGTATAGCTGCAACATTACCTCTGTGCTCTTAAACACAATTTCACGATTGATGAAGGCCAATAAACCATATGCCTTCTTAACCACAGAGTCAACCTGCGCAGCTGCCTTGAGCGTCCTATGGACTCGGACCCCAAGATTCCTCTGATCCTCCACACTGTCAAGAGTCTTATTATTAATACTATATTATCCCATCATATTTGACCTACCAAAATGAACCACCACACTAATGGGGTTGAACTCCATTTGCCACTTCTCAGCCCTGTTTTGCATCCTATCAATTTCCCGCTGCAACCTCTGACAACCCTCCACACTGTCCACAACATCTCCAAACTATTTGTCATCAGCAGACATACTAACCCATTCCTCCACTTCCTCATCCAGGGACACCAGGGACAGATCTGGCTTTACTCCATGAGGGTATGTCCCCACCAACAGAATCCAAAACGGAATACTTATTATTTGTGAGACCGGCCGCAGGGATGCTCTGCTCATTCTGTTTATCCCCCTTCCCTCCGCTCACAGTCACCCAGCTACCTGCCTCCTGACATTTCGGGGTAAATGTCTCCCTGTAACTCTTGTTTATTTCTGCCTCTGCCTCTCGAATGATCGGAAGTTTCCATGAAATTCCATCCAAATTCCATGAAAGTTACATCTTCTATCCGTGCTTGATCTCCCTTTCCCGGTCAAAACAGACCGACAACTCTCCCTGCGTTTCACGTCATCAGATACCTCCCTCCCCCTTCAATGTTCCACGCTCCCAATCTCCTCCTCTCTTTCCCTCTCTCACCACTACAGTTCATGTCCGTCTCTCCCAACCTTCCATCTCCTTGGGTTTCTACCATCCGATATATTCTTAATAGACATGTCTGTGTTTATTGCACATAACAACTGAAAAACTAGCTCCTACACAATCAAATCAGCCGGTCATCTCTCCCTGTGTCCCACATCATTATTCCCGAAGGATTTACCCAGTATTACAGAATTGGACTGTAAAAAAATTTATCCCGGGATTAAACAGAAATAAAGACGCAAACCTGGGTGTACGGTTTACCGCTCAATAGGTAATCCCGTTGACTTACGACTCCGCCAATGCCAAGTTATCTATTAAATGTATATAGTGAACTTTGGGCAACAGCCAACAGCCAAAAATATTCAGTGAGCGATTTCAAGAAGCACTTGTTACATATCAGCTGGTCTACGAATGCTGCCGGGAGGTGGACAAATTTAGAACTGCACGTCTACAGTCAGTTCCTCTTTTACCAAGACAGTGTGGGATTAAAGTGAACATTACCTCATTTTTGGTATGCAATGCTGCTAGGTTTTGTTAGCTCGCACAAGCAAGGCAGCGTCTGCAACTTATCCTGTGACCTTCGTGACCTCAGTCTTCAGCTAGTCCAGCTTGGTTAAAACATTTCTTTTTTCACATTCAGACAAATTAACTTACCATGAGAACGTAGGATTTAGGAGCAGAATTAGACCGTTTGTCTCATTTAGTCTGCTCCAGCATTTCATCGTGCCTTATCTAATTTACTTCTCAGCCTAAATCCCCTCCCCTCTTCCAGTATTCCTTCAAGCCCTGACCAATCAAGAACCTCGGCCATAAATATATACAAGAAGAGACCTTTGGCCTCCAAGGCCGCCTGCGGCAGAAATCCACAATTTCACCACAGTCTGGCTAAATAAATGTCTCCTTGTCCCCGTTCCAGAAGGACGCGCTGCTCTTCGAAGTCTTTGTCCTCTGGTCTTCAACTCCCCCGCCATAGAAAACATCCTCGCCACACCAACTCGATCAAGGCATTTATATTTTCAATAGATTTCAATGGGATCGCTCTTCTTCCTTCTAAATTCCAGTGTGTGCAGGCCTAGAGATTTCCAGCACTTCTAATATGACGCCATTTAATCATGGAATCATTTCTGTGAACCTCGTTTGAACCATCTCCACTTTGAGCACCATCTTTCTAAAATAAGAGGCCCAAAACTGTTCACAATACTCCACGTGAGGCCTCAGCAGTGCTTTATAAATACACAGCATCTCTCCTTTCCTTTTATATTCGGGTCGAAATGCTGACATGCATTTGCCCTGCTCACCACAGACTCAATCTAAGAAGGTTACATCATCGGCACAACATTGTGGGCTGAGGGGCCGGGAATGTGCTGTAGAATTTTATGTTCACCCTGTAAATTAAACGTCTGGAAACCGCGCTCAAGGACCTTAAAGTCCCCTGAAATTTATGTTTTGTTTGTGTTTTCTCTCCATTTATAAAATATTCAACCTTTTAATTTCTCACAAAGCATGCATCCTTCAACACTTCGGTACATCTGCCATTACTTTGCCCTGTCTAAGCCTTTCTGTAGCCTGTCTAATTCCTCAAAACTACCTGCCCCTCCACTTAACCTCATGTCATCTACAAACTGTGGAGCCACATTCATGGAGCTGCACACACGGACGTAAGATCCCTCTGCTCGTTGACACTGTCTTGTCTTTAATTCTGTGCTATATCTTCCTATTTGTCCGGGTTGAACTCATCTGCCATTTCTCCAACCATATCTGCAAGGGATTTCAGCAGAGCAGCAACTGATTTCGTTTCCAGGAAAAGATGAGGAAGATGCAGGTCATGTGTATTCCAAAAATGAAGAAGTTCACAATACTCAAAAAGTATTCGATTTTGGCCGAAAAGGGAACTCAAAGGTCTTGCAAAAGCTAAAGAAAGGGCTTACAAGAAAATAAAAAAAAATAGTGGGAATGTAATCATCTGTTCGGCTCGCTGCTTCATCCGGGTGATGGTCGCCCCCGGACCGAGAAAATTACGAAATCTCCTTTGAGTGGATGCTGTACTATGTTTAAAAATAGTACACAATATGAGAGTCAATGACTGAGCTATAAATTTCTATTTTGACTATATGGTTAGTAAAACAACATAAAAATAAGAAAGGGGCACGTTCTTATGAAACAGTCTAATATTCCAACGTTGGAGATCACAGTGTCGTCCATTTGTTCCCGTCGACCTCTCCCAAGCGTAGCCGACCCTCGGATCCACTCTCCTCAGACCGCTCCGTCCAGCGGTCATAGAAACATAGAAACACAGAATGCCTAGATCACAGTCCAGGCCCTTCGGCCGACAAACTGTGAGAACATGTCCTTTCCTCCGAACCATCCAGCTCTTTTCCAGAATGGACTTCTAAATTACCTCGGTTTACCAATAGCTCTCTATTTTCCTGATCTCCATGTACCTGTCCAGGAGACTGTTAAAACTGCCTGTTGTATCGGGCTGCACCATCCTGTCCGGCAGCGCATTACACGAACTCACCACTCTCTTCGAACAAAAATAAAACTACCCCTGGCAATCCGCTCTGTACTGACTTCTATGCAGCTTAAAACTGTGCCCTCTCGTGCTGTCGATTTCACCCCTGCGAAATAAAGGCTTCTGACTATTCACACGATCAATGCCTCTCATCATCTCATACACCTTATCAGGTCCTCTCTCATCCTCCGCCTCTCCAAGGAAAAATGGACGAGTTCACCAAACCCATTCTGATACGCCATGCACCCCAATCAAGTCAACATCTTTGTAAATCTCCTCTGCATCCTTTCTATCGTTTCCACATTCTTCCTGTAGTGAGACAACTAGAACTGAGCAACGTATTCCAAGTGGGGTCTTATCATTTGTAATATTGCCTTACTGCTCCAAAACCCAGCTTCACGGTTGATGAAGGCCAATGAACCGGACGCTTTCTTAAGGACAGAGACAACCTGCGCAGCAGCTTTGAGTGTCCTGTGGACTCGAACTCCAAGATGTCTCCGAGCCAACAAACTGCTGAGAATCGTTCCATCATATCTGACCTACAAAAAAGGACAACTTCTCACTTATCCTGGTTGAACACCATCTGCCACTTTTCAGACCAGTTTTGTATCCTAGGACTTTCCCGCACTAAGCCCGGACAGACCTCATTATCTCAACAAACCCAACCATGTATAGTCCGCAAACTTACGAACCCACACCTCCACATCTTCATCCAGGTAATTTATAAAATCACGAAGAGTAAGGGTCCCAGAACAGATCCCTAAGGAACTCCACTGTTCACTGGCCTCCATGCAGAATATGACCCATCTAAATCCTTCTGTGGGCAAGCCAGTTCTGCATCCAGAAAGCAAAGGCCCCTTCTGTTACCCCTTCTGCACACATACTTTCCCAATAAGCCTTCCATGGGTACGTTATCAAATTCTCCTTGAAATCACTATAAACTAGATCTACTGTGCTACCTTCATCAACATGTTCAGAGACGTCCTCAAAAAAGGACATGCCAGTTTATATTAATCATATCATGCCTCTACAAATGTTCACAAATCTTGCCTCTCAGGATCTTCTCCCTCATCGTAGCAACCACTGAAGTAAGACTCATTGTTCTATAATTTCCTGGACTATCTCTACTCTCTTTCGTGAATAAAGGAACGACATCCACAACACTCCAGTCCTGCGGAAACTCTCCCGTCCCCATTGATGATACAAACATCATCACTGGAGGCTTAGGTGTCTCCTCGCTCGGCTCGCACAGTAGCCTGGTCCTCCATTCCCCGTGACTTTTGCAACTTGATGCTTTCCAAAATCTCTTGCATTTTGCCTTTATTAATTTGTACATACTCAAGGTTTTCAGTCCGCTCTAAGTCACCCGTACAAACGCCAGAATCCTTTGCCCTAGTGAATTCTGAAGCAAAATATTCATTATGTACCTCTGCTGTCTACTCCGGTTCCATTCACACTTTTCCACTGTCATACTTGATTCGTCCTAATCTCTCACATCTTCTCCACGTGTTCTTCAAGTGCTTATCGAGTGCGCTGCGTTGCACCTGAATCCTAACCTAAAGGGGCTTCTTATGGCCCCTTCAGGCGCTCCTAATTTCTGTCTGAAGCTTCTTCCTGCTAGCTTTATAATCTTCCAAACCTCTGTCATTTACTAGTCTTTTGAACTTTTCGTAAGGCCTTCATTTTTTCTAGACATCATTTCCAACAGTCTTTGTTGACCACGGTTTCTGTAGCCTACCATCCTTTTCCCTTCTCATTGGAACATACCTATGCATAACTCCATGCAGATATCCCGTAAACACGTGCAAAATATCTCTTACAGTACACCTGATCAGAACACCTTTCAGAACACCTGAACCCAATTGGAGTAAGGTCAATTATGAGGCAGTCAGGCAGGAACGTGGAAGCTTAATTTGGAAACATATGTTCTCAGGGAAAAGTCCGGAAGAAATTTGGCAAGTGTTCAGGGGTTGTTTTTGAGGAGACAGGAAAGTTATGGAAGGGTACAGCCAACAGCCAAATAAACTCAGTGAGCGATTTCAAGAAGCACTTGTAAGATATCAGCCAGTCTACGAATGCTTCTGGTCGGTGCACAAAATTAGATCTGCACGTCTACAGTCAGGTCTTCCATTACCATGACAGAGTAACTTTGTTAACTTTCGTTAGCTCGCACAAACAGAGCAGAGTCTGCATCTTATCCTGTGGCCTTCGGGGCCCCAGTTTTCAGATAGTCAAGCTCAGCAACAGCATTTAATTTTTCCACAACAAAACAAAATAAACTAATCATAAGAACGTAAGCTGTAGGGGCAGAATTAGACCATGTAGAACATTAGAACATTGCCATATAGAAACAGGCCTTTGGGCCCTTCTTGACTATGCCGAACCATTTATTTGCCTAGCCCACGGTCCGGCACCTGGCCCGTATCCCTCCTTGCACCTCTCATCCATGTAACTGTCCAAGTTTTCAATGTTAAAAGTGAACCCGCATTTACCACATCATCTGTCCGCTCTTTCCACATTCTCACCACTCTCTGCCCCTCCCCAATATTCCCTTTAAACTTTTCCCCCTTCACCCTTAGCCCATGACCTCTTTTGTTTTTCCTCTCCTGGCCTCAGTGGAAAAAGCCTGCTTGCATTCACTTTATCAATACCCATCATAATTTTATATACCTTTATCAAATCACCCCTCATTCTCCTACGCTCCAGGGAATAAAGTCCTAACCTATTAAACCTTACACTGTAACTCAGTTTCTCAAGCCCCGGCAACATCCTTTTAAATCTTATCTGACTCTTTCAGTCTTATTGAGATCCTTCATGTAATTAGGTGACCAAAACTGCACACAATACTCCAAATTCGATCTCACCAATGTCTTATACAGGCTCACCATTACATTCCAACTCTCAACACTTTGATTTATGAAGGACAATGTAGCAAAAGCTTTCTTTACAACCCTATCTACTTGTGAAGCCAGTTTTAGTGAGTTATGTATCTGTACTTCTAGATCTCTGTAATCTACTGCACTCCTCAGTGTCCTACCATTTACCTTGTATGTTCTACCTTGGTTTGATCTTCCGAAGTGCAATACATCACACTTTTCCGCATTAATCTCCATCTGCAATTTTGAAGCCCATTCCTTCAACTGGTCCAAATCCTTCTGCAAGCGTTGAAAACATTCCTCACTGTCCACTACACCTCAAGTTTTTGTATCGTCAGCAAATTTGCTGATCCAATTTGCCACATTATCAACCAGATCATTGATATAGATAACAAAAAACAATGGACCCAGCAATAATCCCTCTGGCACACCACTAGTCACAGGCCTCCACTCGGAGCAACTATCCTCCACTACCACTCTCTGGCTTCTTCCATTGAGCCAATGTCTAATCCAATTTACTACCCCTCTTGTATACCTAGCGACTGAATCTTCCTAACTTATTTCCCATGCAGGACATTGTCAAAGGCCTTACTGAAGTCTATATACATCCACTCTCTTCCCTTCATCCACTTTCCTGGTAACGTCCTCGAAAAACTCTAATACATTGGTTAAACATGACGGAACACGCACAAAGCCATGCTGTCTTTTTTCTAATAGGTGTCTGTCTTTTCAAATACTTGAAAATCCGATCCTTATTGTTATTCAAGTTCTCCAAGGGAAGGGCACCAGGACACAAGCAGTTTGGCACCGGTGTCGTCGCAGAGCAAAGAGTTGTTAAATACCTTGCTGAAGGACACAACACGCTGCCTCAGCTGAGGCTTGAACCAGTGACCATCAGATCACTAGACCAATGGCTTATCCGCTAGGCCACGCGCCAATACTTCCACTCTTAACCCATAACCTCTGTTTTTTTTTCTCCCCTCCCCTCAGCGTAAAAAATCCTGGTTGCATGCTCTCTATCTCTACATATCATTATTTTATATATCTCTATAAAATCTCCTCTCATTCTTCTACGCTCCAGGGAATAAAGTCCAACCCTATTCAACCATTCTCGGTAACTCAGTTTCTCGAGTCCCTGCAATGTCCTTGCGAACTTTCTCTGCACCCTTTCAACCTTATAAATATATTTCCTGTAATTAGGTGACCAAAACTGCACACAATGCTCCAAATTCGGTTTCACCAATGTCTTATCCAACCTCACCATTTCGTTCCAACTCTCATACTCATTACTTCGATTTATAAAGGCCAATGTACTAAAAGGTCTCTTTACAACCCTATCCACGTGTGACGCCACTTTCAGGAAATTACTCCCAGATTTGTACTCCCAGATCCCTCTGCTCTATTGCACTCCCCAGTGTCCTACCATTTACCTTGTATGATCTAACCTTGATTTGACCTTCCGAAGTTCAATACCTCACACTTGTCCGCGGTAAATTTCATCTGCCATTCTTCAGCCCATTCCTACAACTGGTCCAAATCCCTATGCTTTGAAAACATACTTTACTGTCCACTGCATCTGTATTTGGATCATCAGCAAATCTGCTGACCCAATTTACCTCATTATCATCCAGATTATTGATAAAGATGACAAACAACAGTGGACACAGCACCGATCCGTGTGGCACACCACTAGTCACAGACCTCCACTCGGGGAAGAAATCATCCACTACCACTCTCTGGTTTCTCCCATTGAGACAATGTCGAATCCAGTTTACTACTTTACCATCGATACCTAGCAACTGAATCTTCTGAACTAACCTCCCATGTGGGACCTTGTCAAAGGCCTTATTGAAGACCATCTCTGCGGGCCATTCTCTCGCACTCTCAATCCCTCTCCACAGTACCTCTCCCACGCCCAGCTCTCGCTTCCTCTCTTTTTCAGCTGTTAACCTTGGGTTTTTGGTGTCGCTCTGTCTCACTTGTCAAAACGGGCTTACTCTGGCAACGGTTACTTCTCCTTCCTGAGCTCAGACACGCAGAGTATCCTCGACAGGATAGACGGCCGCGAAGCTTCCATGAATAAGAAATGCACAAACACAGGCTCAGGGGCACCTTCCCGAGGTGAGTGGGGCAGAAAGACGGAGGGAAGGAGTTTCCATTTGAGTCTGAGTCCGAGAGCGTGTGTTGGATTGTGCGGATGGAAACCCCCTCTGCGTTTGTCCCTGGCGGCTGGTGATAGCACAGTGGGGAGGGAGCGTCACTCTGTGTCTAAGCCCTGGACTTGTGAGACGCTGCACAGGGAGATTCACTCTGTGTTTGACTGGGTCGATGATGAGGGAGCCTCAGCCAATATCTGAACCTGATGTATCGTACGTGGAGCCTAAAGCGTAGACCCTCTCTGAGTCCCAGATCCGTAGAGATGGAGGTCAGTTTCATCGTTGTTGCCTTGACTGTGTTCATGTAATTTGTCCATTCCTGTCGAGAAACCTCAGGGCAAACTTACAGCTGACCCTAATGATTCGCTATTTGAGAATATGTTAGAGGGAACGCGCAGGACAGGCGACTTGGAGGGAGCAATATGAGTGGGTGGGGACGTCAGTGACGATGGCGTGCTTTGGGAAGGGTGGCGTGGAGCGACCGGCATAGGAGGGCATTACCGAGGCAGCATTGTGGAGTGGGATGTAGAGAGTGTAATGTGGGAGGACGGAATGTCATGGTGGGGTGGAAGGTTTACTGAGGGGGGAGAGCTGAGATGGCGAAAGGAGGGAGCGCTCTGGGATGGCAGGTGAATATGGAGTACCGTGGGAAGGGTGATGTTTAGAGAGGGCAATGAGAGATGTGGTGATGACGGAAACCCCTAAAATTTATTTTAATCCCCTGTCGTATTTTCCATCTCCTCCCCACACACTCTGCACAAACCTTATCTCTTCCCCCCTTCTCTCTCCCTTTCCCCTCACACTCATTCTTCTGTTTCCCCTCTCTTCCCCCCTCCATCCCTCTTTTCCCATCTCATCCACTCTCCCCTCCCGTCCTCATCACCCCCTCTCTTTACGCTCTATTGCCCCCATTCTGCTCTCTCTCATTCGCTCCCCTCTATCACCCACTCCCCTCTCTATCCCTCCTTGAACCTCTGTCTCTTCCCTACCCTCTCTCTCCCTGCCCTGTCTTTCACGCTATCAGTCCCACTATTCCCTGTCTCCCAGTCCCTCCCTCTTCCCCCCTCCTCTTTTTCCTCCCTCTCCCGTGATTATTCTGTCCACTCTCTAACTATCTCCCAACATCTCTCTACCTCTTTTTACCCATTCACTCTTCATTCTCTCATTGCTCTCTTTCTTAATCCTCTCTCCTCTGACACCCTCCCCCGGACTCCTACTCTGGCTCTCCCTCTGCACTCTTTACCTCACTCTTTCTCTTCTTTTAACTCTTCCATCCTCTCTGCCGCACATATCCACCCTTCTCTTTTTATTCTCTCACCCCTCTGCCTCGTTTTTCAGTCCTACTCTCTGCACTGACTACCTCACACCCCTCAACACACCACCCTCCTTCTCTGCTATGTCTCCTCGTTCTCATTCCCCAATTCTGCTCCATTTTCCCACCCATCGCCACGCTTCAGTCACCCCCTCTTAACAACTCAATCCTTCCATTTCACTCTCTCTGTCGTTGTACTCCCTGTCTCGCTTCCCTCTCTTGCCTCTCCCCCTTCATCACATTCGCTGTCCCCAACAGCCCCCTCCCCCACGTCTCTGTGATTTCTTCGCTTCCCTCTACACCTCACTGTCACCGATTCTCTATCGCGCTATCTCATACTTGTCTATCTCTCTCTCGCAGACGATGTGACCTCCACCTACACCGAGCTGAACATTCGGAAAGTCGAACCAGCAGGTCAGTGATGCAACAACGATGTCATTCTGGAGGGCTCACATGTCATAATCCCAAATGGCCAAGAGTGTAATGTATTTGTCTCCACCAATTCTCTGGCAGCTCGATCCACAGACTGGCCACCATCTTGGTAACAAACGGTTGTCAATCGTCTCACCAGTTGTATTATTTCCCCTTTCTCCTTATACCTGTGCGCTCTCGATTTTCCAAGTCTAGGGGAAATAATTATACCCATTCACTCTGTCTGTGTTCCACTCTTTATATACCCCTGAGAGGTCACCCCTGCACTACGAGGAATAAAGTCGCAATCAACTCAACCTCTTTTCCTAACTCAGTCCCTGGAGTCCCGGCAACGTCGTCGTAAGTCTCGCCAAGCACTTATTTCCAATTCTATGGCATCTTTCCAGGAACAGGACGACCAAAACTGAGCACCGTACTCCTTGTGTATCGGCGTCAGCGACGTCCTGTACAAATGCGACATGGTCACACGACTCCTGTCCGCAATAGACAATAGACAATAAACAATAGGTGCAGGAGAAGCCCTTCAGTTCTTCGAGCCAGCATCGCCATTCATTGGGATCATGGCTGATCATCCAAGTCAGTACCCCGTTCCTGCCTTCTCCTCATATCCCTTGACTCCACTATCTAACTCTTTCTTGAAAGCATGCAGAAAATTTTCCTCCAGTGCCTTCTGAGGCAGAGCATTCCATAGATCCACATCTCTATGGGTGAAGAAACTTTTTCTCAACTCATTTCTAAATGGCCTAGCCCTTAGTCTTAAACTGGACTCCACCAGCATCGGGAACATGTTTACTGCCTGTCGCGAGTCCAATCCCTTAATAATCTTATATGTTTTAATTAGATCCACTCTCATCCTTCTAAATTCCAGTGTACACAAGCCCAGTTGCTCCAATCTTTCAACATATGACAGTCCCACCTTCCAGGGAATAAGCCTCGTGAACCTACGCTGCATTCCCTCAAAAGCAAGAATGCCCTTCCTCAAATTTGGAGATCAAAACTAAACACAATACTCCAGGTGTGGTCTCACCAGGGCCCTATACAACTGCAGAAGGACCTCTTTGTCCCTGTACTCAACTCCCCTTGTTATGAAGGCCAGCATGCCATTAGCTTTCTTCACTGCCTGCTGTACCTGCATGCTTGCTGTCAGTGACTGATGTACAAGAACACCTAGATCTCGTTGTATTTCCCCTTTTCCTAACTTGGCGCCATTCAGATAGTAATCTGCCTTCTTGTTGTTGCCAGCGAAGTGGATAACCTCACATTTATCCACATTAAACTTCTTCTGCCATGTATCTGCCCATTCACCCAACCAATCTAAATCACACTGCATTCTCCTAAAATCCTCCTCATATTTCACACTGTAACCCTACTTTGTGTCATCTGCAAATTTGCGAATGTTACTTTTAATCCTTTCATCTAAATCATTAATGTATATTGCATATAGCTGCACCGAGCCTTCAGGAAACCCACTAATCACTACCTGTCGTTCTGAAAAGCACCCGTTAATCGCTACTCTTTGTTTCCTGTCTGCCATCCGATTTTCTATCCGCTTTAAAACCTACTCCCAATACCATGTGCTCTAATTTTGCCCACTATTCCCCTATGTGGGACCTCATCAAAGGCTTTCTGAAAGTCCAGCTGCACTACATCCACTGGCTGTCCTGTCCATTTTCATAGTTACATCATCAAAAAATTCCAGAAACTAATCAAGCGTGATTTCCCCTTCGTAACTCCACGGTGACTCGAATCGATACTGTGACTGCTATCCAATGAGCCGCTATTTCATATTTTATAATTGACTCCAGCACTTCCCCGCCACGGATATCAGGCTAATTTCTTGTTTACTCTCTCCCTTCTTTCTTAAAAAGTGGGATAACATTAGCTACCCTCCAATCCTCAGGATCTGATCCTGACTCTATAGAACATTGGAAAATGATTACCAATGTGTCGACAGTTTCTAAAGCCACTTCTTTAAGTACCCTGGCAGGCAGACCATCAGGCTTTCTGGATTTATCAGACTTCAGTCCCAACAGTCCACCCAAAACCATTTTCTGCCTAATGTGGATTTCCGTCAGTTACTCCGTTGCCCTTGGTCCTCTGACCACTATTACATCTGATATATTGTCTGTGTCTTTCCTAGTGAAGACAGATCCAAAGTACCTGTTCAGCTCGTCTGCCATTTCCTTATTCCCCATAATAAATTCACACGTTTCTGCCTCAAAGGGCCCAACTTTGGTCTTAAATAGTTTTTTTCTTCTTCACATGCCTAACGAAGTTTTTACTGTCCTCCTCGGTATTCTTGGCTAGCTTACCTTCCTACCTCATCTTTGCTCCCCGTATTGCCTTTTTAGTTAACTTCTGTTGCTCCTTAAAAAAGTTTCCCAATCCTCTGGCTTTCCCCTCATTTTTGCTATGTTATATTTCTTCTCTTTTATTTTTATACTGTCCTTGACTTCCCTTGTTAGACACGGTCGCCCCTCCTCCTTTAGAATATTTCTTCCTCTTTGGAATGAACTGATCCTGCACCTTCTGTATTATTTCCAGAAATACCTGCCACTGTTGTTCCACTGTCACCCCTGCTCGGGTATCCTTCCAGTCAACTTTGGCTGGTTCCTTCCTCATGGCTCCATGGTCCCCTATGTTCAACTGTAGTACTGACTACTCCCTCTCAAATTGTAGATCAGTTCTTATCATATTATGGTCACTACCTCCTAATGGCTCCTTTAACTCGAGTTCCCTTCTCAAATCCGGTTCATTACACAACACGAGATCCACAATTGCATTCTGCCTAGTAGGCTCCAGTACAATCTGCTCTAAGGGTCAATCTCGGACGCACTACACAAACTCCATGTCTTGGAGTCCAGTGCCAACCTTATTTTCCCAGTCTGCCTGCATTTTGCATTAACTTTGCGACATGCTAATTTTAGCTCTTGATTCAACTTGCAGACTATATCCCAGCTACTATTTGTGGTCGTGTTGATAACTCACATTAGGGTCTTTTTGCCCTTACAATTTCTCAGTTCTATCCATACTGACTCTACATCTCTTGATTCTATGTTACCGCTCGCAAGGGATTGAATTTCATTCCTCACCAGCAGAGCCTCTGCCCACCTGATCTGTCCTTTTGATTGGACGTATACGCTTGAATATTCATATTCCAGCCCTGGCCCTCTTGCAGCCATGTCTATGTTATTCCTACAACATCATATAATTTCCAACTGAGCTCAAGCTCAATCACTTTATTTCTTATACTTCGTGCATTCATATATAATTCTTTCCATCCATCACTTCCCTCGCTTCACACATCGATCCATATTGCAGTTGGCCATACGCTCCGAATCCTTCCTGAGCTTTCTTCCCCTTTAATTCTGTTGTTTATCTTAAGTTTTCAGTTTCACACTTTCCCTTTAACTGTATCCTTATATTTCGAGTTAGTACCCTCCACTCACCCCACTTACTAGTTTAAACGCACCCGTGTTGCAGCGGCAAACCGGCCTGCCAGAATGCTTGATACCGCCTGTTAAGCTGCAAGCCGTCCCTTTCATTCTTCTCCGTCCGCACTACCTGTTGAATTCCTCTCCTCGTTCTCTCTCCCCATTCTCTCCTATTTTCCCGTACATCGGCTTTATCTCTCACCCTATTTCCTCTCTCTGTCCATCCATCTGCTGCTCAGTCTCCACGTCTTTCTCTACTCACTTCCTCATCTTCCTCAAATGTTCTCCCTGTCAATCAATCCGCCTCACCATTCTCTACCTGTCACTTGCCCTTCTATTCGTCGCTCTCTCACATTCTCTTCCATTCCCTTGCAGATGGTCTGGACCCCACCTACTCTCAGCTGAACTTCCGCCAAAATGAACTTCACATCGCTGAGGATGATGATCCTTCTGTTGCCTCGGGACCAGGAAAAATGCCATTGACTGCTCAGGCAGGTCAGAGTTCACATTGAAGACGCCAATCTGAAGGGGTCACGTGACATACGCTCACCTGTGTTAATGCATCAGCATCGACCATTTCCTCTTGCAGTTCGTTCTGCAGACGAAGCACCGTCTGCTTAAAAAAAGAACGTGACTCTGGACCGTAGTTAAATCTCTTTCTGCTGTCACCTCAGAACTGTGCGCTCTGATCCTCGATTCTCCAAGTCTATAGAAAATGTCTGCGCATTCTCATTGCCTTGCACCACGTGATTTTATAAACCTCTGTAAAGTCACCCATGAACTCCAAGGTATAAAATCCTAACCTACCTGACTTATCTCCATAACTCAGTCCCTGGAGTCTCGGCGATATACGCATAAAGCTCCCTCTGCAATCTTTGCTGCTCAGCGGCATTTCATCTGCAGCAGGTGGACAAAAATTGAACACTATTCTCCAAGGTCAGCCTACCCTACATCCTGTACAACTGCAAAGTGACCTCTCGACTCCAAGATTTAGTGCCTTGATTGATAAAGATGCAATCTTTACTGCCCTATCTGTCATTGACCTCAATTTCTGGGAAACGTTTTCCCGTAGCCCTGGGACAATCTATTCTATAACACTCCCCAGGGTTCCTCCTCTTCACTGTAAATGTCCCATCCTGGCTTGTCTTCCTCAAATACTACAACTCTCTCACCTCTCTTTTCTTTCTCCGTCTCTTCCTCCCTTTTTCTCTTCAATCTCCGAAAGTGATATACCATCTGGGATCTTGTGACTTGACTTGTAAAAGCATTTGTAGATATTATCTGGTAATCAGTACAAACAGGTCATCCGCAATCAAATCGGTCAGTATAATCTCCCTGAGCCCCACCCCATTATACAGAGCAGCCCGACAATTTCCTTATTGAAGTTCCTATATATCATTGTCTACTACACTGCCCTCATCGTCCGTCTTGCTGCCTCTCTCCAAAGATGGAAAGCTGACAAGTTCTCTCCCTGTTCGCTTGCCTACATTCCCTAATGTCTCGGTGCAGCAGCCAGATTAATCATAGACCCCCGCCCAACCCGGTCTCCCTCCCATCGGGGGGGGGGGGAAATATCAGATCATTGAACGCCCCCCTGGGACTATCAGATGGACTCCTGACATCACGATCTACCTCGTCGTGGCCATTGCACCTTATCGTCTGCCCGCACTGCCTCTCTCTGTAACTGTGACACTTTATTCTGCATTCGGTGATTTTTTACGCTGTTCTACTCCTTTAAACAGATTTGTATCTATGGACGTAACTGGGACCTCGCCTGTCTGTGATGTTTTCCAAATGATCTGTATGAAATTGTAGAGGGGTGGGTTAGAAACATTGATACATTGAAAAAATATAGCACAATACAGGACCTTCGACCCACAAAGCTGTGTTGGACATGTTCTTACCTTAGAACTACCAAGGCTTTCCCCACAAACCTCAATTCTTCTAAGCTTCATTACCTATCTAAAAGTATCTTAAAAGACCCTATCGTGTCCGCCTCCAGCAATATTGCCGGAAGCCCATTCCACGCACTCACCACTCTCGGAGTGAAAAAACTTACCCCGACATCTCCTGTGTACCTACTCCCTGCACCTTAAAACTGTGTCCTCTCGTGGCAAGCATTTCACCCCTGGGAAAAAGACTCTGACTAATCCACACGATCAATGCCTCTCATCGTCTTATACACCTCTACCTGACCAACTCTCATCCTCCGTCGTTCCTAAGTGAAATGGCCGAGTTTACTCAACCTATGGTCATAAGGCATGCTCCCCAAACAAGGAAACATCCCAGTACATTTCCTTTGCAATCTTTCAATGACTTCCACTTTCTTCCTGTAGTGAGGTGATCAGAACTGAGCGCAGTACTCCATGTGGGGTTGGAACAATATACAGTTGAAGCATTACCTCTTGGCTGCTAATTTCAATTCCAGAGTCAACATCCGTTGCAGCTCTGAGTGTCCTATTGACTAGGACCTCAAGATATGTCTGATATGTCCGATCCTCAGCAAACTTACCAACCCATCCCTCCACTTCAAGATCCAGGTTATTTATAAAAATCACGAAGAGTAGGTGTAAAAGAACGGATCTCTGAGGCACGCCACTGGTCACCGACCTCCATGCAGTATTTGACCCGTCTACAGCCACGCATTGCCTTCAGTGAGCAAGCCAGTTCTGGATCCACAAAGCCATATCCCCTTGGATCCCATTCCTCCTTTCTTTCTCAATAAGCCTTGCATGTGGTACCTTATCAAATTCCTCGCTAAACTCAATGTATGCTACATCTCCGGCTCCACCTTCATCAATATGCTTAGTCACTTCCTCAGAAAATTCTATCAGGCTCGTAAGACACGACCAACCTTTGACAAAGTCATGCTGACTATTTCTAATCGTGTCATGCCTCTCCAAATGTACATAAATCCTGCCTCCCAGGATCTTCTGCATCAACATAGTAACCAACGTAGTAAGACTCACTGGCCTATAATTCCCTGGGCATTCCCTCCTCCATTTCCCGAATGAGGGAACTACGTCCGCAACCCTCCAATCCTCCGGAACTTCTCCGGTCCTCATGGATGATGTAACGGCCATTACCAGAGGGTCAGCAATCTCCTGCCTCGCTTCCCACAGTAGCCTGGCGTAAATTACGTTCGGTCCCGGTGACATCCAACTCCATGCTTTCCAGAGGCGTGACCACTGTTGCTTCCTCCAGGTAGGCCGTCTCTACCCAAATCCGGCAGGAATAATTATTGTTAGAAGGCACAGCGACTCGGGTAGGTCAAATGAAGAGATTGCACCCTATCAAAGAAACGATTCTAAACAGTGTTGATGAGCAGAGAATCCTGGGGTCCATGTTCACAGCTCCCTGAACGGGGCTGCACAGTTTGGTGGGAAGGTTAAGAAGTCCGATGTCATTCTTCCCTTTATTCGTCGGGGCATTGAGTACAAATGTTGCAACTTTATAAAAATCACAAGCTGGGCTGAATCAGTCGTATTGTATACAGTTCTGATCACCCATTATCGGAAGGATGTCAGGGCGTTGGGGAACCTCCGGAGAGGTTTAACAGGACTCTGCCGGGAATCGGTGGCATTTATTACAACGAGAGGTCGGACACCTGGGTCGCTTCCTCTGGAGCGGAGGAGGCTCAGGGGAGATCTGACTGATCTCTGGAATCCGTCAGACACCTGTCCGCCTTTGCCAAGTCAAGGAATTAGGACTCGGCGATGACGGCTGAATGTAGATGACATTGAGAGACGGAGGGGTGATCGTGGTAGATGAAGACAGCGCGGATTGTGGTGGGTGGGATCAACACTGGGGATCTCCGCTGAATTCACGCAGACGCTGAATGTTCTCTGTACAGGTCCACATACAGAGCAGCCGAAAGATAAAATCAGAAATAAACTGGACCGGAAGATCTGCCTTCTCTGCCTAGTTACATCCGCCCTCATCGCGATAGTGGCCGGGCTCTCGATCTATGGTGAGTCGAACGGGCTCCGGATGGAACCAGAGCGTAAACTAACAGAGTGGAATGAAGAGTTAGCGTAAAACCTCACAGAAATGCCGA
This sequence comes from Hypanus sabinus, assembly GCF_030144855.1. Lineage (NCBI taxonomy): Eukaryota > Metazoa > Chordata > Chondrichthyes > Myliobatiformes > Dasyatidae > Hypanus > Hypanus sabinus. Next base: position 122,594 of record NW_026781573.1, on the reverse strand, counting down.
CACGATCCTCAACGAGACACCGACACACCCCTTAACCGTGACAATAACACGGCCTGTACCGTAACACATTCCAGTCTCATAGTGAAACGACATGCCATTCACAATAACGCCAACAATACCTTCACCGTCGCGCCGACACGCCTCTGTACGCGACACCGACACACTCCTAACCGCGACACGAACACAACCCTCACTGTCACACAGACATGACACTCAATGTAACATCGACATGCCCCTGAACCTGTTACAGATACACTCCTCAAGGCGACACCGGAATACACCTCACAGTGACACCGACACGCCCTTGAGAGTGACACTGTGTCACCACTCTCAACATGACATGATTATCAACATGAACCGTACCGCACCGTGACAATGACACAACAGTTACCGTGACCGCGTGGCACCGTGACAATGTCTCACACGTTACTGTTAAAGCTAAACGTCGTTCACATGCTCTCTCACTCTCAGTATTACAGATTCGTCAGTCTCAAATCAGCAGCGACAAAAACTACACGTTATTTTGCCAATTCCTCACCAGTAAAAGAGGTGAGGCAACAAATTACACCTACCCGTCTCGGCATCACAGGGTGGGTGTGGAGTGAGATTCATTCTGTGTCTGACCCCGGAGAGTGTGATGGGTCGGTGTGGAGGGAGATGCACTCTTTGTCTGACCTCGGGAGAGTGTGATCGGACGGTGTGGAGGGAGATTCACTCTGTCTGACACCGGGAATGTGTGATGGGACGGTGTGGAGGGAGATTCACTCTGTCTGACCCCGGGAGAGTGTCAAGGGACGGTGTGGAGCAAGATTCACTCTGTGTCTGACCCCGGGAGATTGTCTTGGGACGGTGTGGAGGGAGATTCACTCTGTGTCTGACCCAGGGAGAGAGTGATGCGACGGTGTGGAGGGAGATTATCTCTGTGTCTGTCCCGGGAGAGTGTGATCGGACGGTGTGGAGGGAGATTCACTCTGTGTCTGACCCCGGGAGAGTGTGATGGGACGGTGTGGAGTGAGATTCATTCTGTGTCTGACCCCGGAGAGTGTGATGGGTCGGTGTGGAGGGAGATGCACTCTTTGTCTGACCTCGGGAGAGTGTGATCAGACGGTGTGGAGGGAGATTCACTCTGTGTCTGACCCCGGGAGAGTGTCAAGGGACGGTGTGGAGCAAGATTCACTCTGTGTCTGACCCCGGGAGATTGTCTTGGGACGGTGTGGAGGGAGATTCACTCTGTGTCTGACCCCGGGAGAGTTTGATCGGACGGTGTGGAGGGAGATTCACTCTGTGTCTGACCCCGGGAGTGTGTGATGGGACGGTGTGGAGGGAGATTCACCCTGTGTCTGAACCCGGGAGTATGTGCTGGGACAGTGTGGAGGGAGATTCACTCTGTGTCTGACCCCGGGAGAGTGTGATGAGATAGTGTGGAGTGAGATTCACTCTGTCTGACCCCGGGAGTATGTGAAGGGGTGGTGGGGAGGGAGATGCACTCTGTGTCTGACCCCGGGAGATTGTCTTGGGACGGTGTGGAGGGAGGTTCACTCCGTGTCTGACCCCGGGAGAGTGTGATGGGACGGTTTGCAGGGAGATTCATTCTGTGTCTGACCCCCGGTGAGTGTGATGGGACAGAATGGAGGGAGATTCACTCTGTGTCTGACCCCGGGATTGTGCGAAGGAATGGTGTGGTGGGAGATTCACTGTGTCTGACCCCGGGAGTGTGTGAAGGGACGGTGTGGAGGGATATTCGTTCTGTGTCTGACCCCGGGAGTTGGTGTAGTGATGGTGCGTAGGGAGATTCACTCTGTGTCCGACCCCGGGAGAGTGTGATGGGACGGTTTGGAGTGAACGACACCTAGTGTCTGAACCCGGGTGAGCGGCGAGCTAACTTGACTGTGAGTCTGAGACTGACTGAGCGAATAGATGGCGAATCGAGAGCTTCCCTCTGAGAGTGAGATCGGGTCGTTGTGATCCCACTGACAAAGCGAGCAGCGCTCTCTGATTTCCTCCTTGTATGAGTAACCTGAGATTGCAAAGTGTGCTTCTTACACTGATTGACCATCGGTGTTTGTGATGTAATGGTGTGCAGTCTGGATTGGGTGATGGGACGATGTGCTGGTGATTCACTTTACTTGTTCCTGATTCCCAGAGCAAGCGTGTTCCCAGCACTGGATCAAAAACGAAGACCGATGCTATTTCATATCCACGTTGGAAAAATCTTACGACGAAGCAAAGAAATATTGTTCGAACATTGATGCAATGCTGCTGGAAATAAATTCAGAAGAAGAGAAGGTACGTGTCACACTGCGAGAGACGATATCCGCAACAAACACAAACTCCCGGTATCAAGCGCAGAGTGAATCTCCCTCCACCCCGGCCCATCACACACTCCCGGGGTCAGACACAGAGTGAATCTCCCTCCACCCCGTCCCATCACACACACCCGCGGTCAGACAGAGAGTGAATCTCCCTCCACCCCGTCCCATCACACACTCCCGCGGTCAGACAGAGAGTGAATCTCCCTCCACACCGTCCCATCACACACTCCCGGCGTCTGACACAGAATTAATCTCCCTCCACACGGTCCCACTACGCACTCCTTGGGTCAGACACAGTGTGAATTTCCCTCCACACCGTCCCAGCAGACACTCCCGGGGTCAGACACAGAGTGAATCTCCCTCCACACCGTCCCAGCACACGCTCCCGGTGTCAGACACAGAGTGAATCTCAATCCTCACCGTCCCATCACACACTCCCGGGGTCAGACACAGAGTGAATCTCAATCCTCACCGTCCCATCACACACTCCCGGGGTCAGACACAGAGTGATTATTCCTCTACACGGTCCCATCAAACACTCCCGGGGTCAGACACAGAGTGAATCTCCCTCCACACCGTCGCATCACACACTCCCGGGGTCAGACACAGACTGAATCTCCCTCCACACCGTCCCAGCACACACTCCCGGGGTCAGACACAGAGTGAATCTCCCTCCACACCGTCCCATCACACGCTCCCGGTGTCAGACACAGAGTGAATCTCCCTCCACACCGCCCCAGCACACGCTCCCGGTGTCAGACACAGAGTGAATCTCCCTCCACACCGTCCCATCACACACTCCCGGGGTCAGACAGAGAGTGAATCTCCCTCCACACCGTCCCAGCAGACACTCCCGGGGTCAGACAGAGAGTGAATCTCCCTCCACACCGTCCCAGCAGACACTCCGGGGTCAGACAGAGAGTGAATCTCCCTCCACACCGTCCCATCACACGCTCCCGGTGTCAGACACAGAGTGAATCTCCCTCCACACCGCCCTAGCACACGCTCCCGGTGTCAGACACAGAGTGAATCTCCCTCCACACCGTCCCATCACACACTCCCGGGGTCAGACAGAGAGTGAATCTCCCTCCACACCGTCCCAGCAGACACTCCCGGGGTCAGACAGAGAGTGAATCTCCCTCCACACCGTCCCAGCAGACACTCCCGGGGTCAGACAGAGAGTGAATCTCCCTCCACACCGTCCCATCACACACTCCCGGGGTCAGACACAGAGTCACTCTTGCTCCATACCGTCGCATCACACTCTCCCGGGGTGAGACACAGAGTGAAGTTTTCTGCATACCGTCGCTTCACATATTCCTTGTTTCAGCCACAGAGTGTACCTCCAATGCCCTATGACACGCCTACTGCATCAGACACAAATTAAATTCAACACCACAACGTCCCATCAACAAAATCCCCGCGAAGAGACATTGTGTCAATCCCCCTCCACGTCGGCCCATGACGCCCTGCCAGTGTCAGGCAGAGAGTGAAGCGCCCTCTGCTTAATACAGTCAAACAGTCCCTGGGACACATGCAGAGTGCAGCTTCCTCTGCACCTTCCCATCACACATCATCACATCTCACACTCACGGGATCTGTCACAGAGTGAATATCCCACCACACCGTCCCATCACACTCTCCCGGAGTGTGACACCGAGTGAAGGTCCCGTACAAACACGCTAGAGGAACGCAGCGGGTCGGGCAGCATCCTGGAAAGGAGCAGTCAACGTTCCGGGCCGGGAACATTCGTCAGGACTGAAGAAGGTGGGGCAGGGGACCCGTCATGAAGGTTGCGGGGGGAGGGAGGGAAATTGCCAGGTGAATAACCAATCAGAGGTAAGATCAAGTGGTAGGGGAGGGGAAGCAGGTAGGGGATAGGCAGGAGAGGTGAAGAAGTAATGTAAGGGGAAAGCACAATGGGTAGTAGAAGAAGACAGACTCATCAGGGAGGTGATTGGCAGCTGGAAGAGGAGGCAGAGTGAAAGTGCGATGGTGGAAGGGAGAGGGAGGGAATTACCAGAAGATGGAGAATTCGATGTTCATACCAAAGGGCTGGAGATTACCCAGACTGCATACCAGGTGTTGCTCCTCCATCCTGAGATTGGCCTCATCATGGCAATCAAGGAGGGCATCTATGGACACTACCGAATGGGAATGTGAAGGGGAGTTGAAGTCGGTGACAAGTGGGAGATCTTGTCTGTTGTGGCGGACGGAGCCGAGGTGCTCGACAAAGCGGTCCGCCAGTCTGTGTCGGGTCTCGCCAATGTAGGGAATGCCACACCAGGAACACCGGATGCAACAGGTGACCGGAGCAGACTCACAATTGAAGTGTTGCCTCACCTGGAAAGCCTGTTTTGGGCCTTGAATGGTGTTACGAGAGGAGGTGCTGTGACAGGTGTAGAAGCTGCGCTTGCAGGGATAAGTACCAGGTGGGAGACCTAAGGGGAGGGATGTGTGGGACAGGCAATTGCGGAGGGAGCGATCCCTCCGAAAAGCGGAAAGGGGTAAAAAGGGAAAAAATGCTTAGTGGTGGGGTCCTGTTGAAGGTGGTGGAAGTTGCGGAGGATAACATGTTGGATCCGGTGGCTGGTGGGCTGGTATGTGAGGGCAAGGGGAACATGTTTCCTGTTGTGGTGACGGGAGAATGGGGTGAGGGCCGAAGTGAGGGAAATGGAAGATATGCGGGTGAGGCCATCATTGATGACGGCAGAACGGAAACCACGGTTGTTAAAGAAAGAGGATATTTGTGATTTTCTGGAACGGAAAACTCCCTCTAGGGAGCAGTGCGGTGGAGACGGAGGAACTGGGAATGGGGAATATCATTTTTACATTTGGCAGGGTGGGAAGTGGTATAATCAAGTTAGTTATGGGAAGCGGTGGGTATATAGAAGATGCCAGTGGAGAGTCTGTATCTAGAGATTGAGACCGAAAGATTGAGAAAGGAGAGAGAGGTGTCCGAGATGGATGAAGTGAATCTGAGGCAGGGTGAAAGTTAAAGTCTAAGTCGATTAAACTGACGAGCTCTGCATGGGTGCAGGAAGCAGCACCAATGTAGTCGTCAAAGTACCGAATGAAAATTTGGGTAGCAGTACCGGTAGAGATTTGGAGCACCACATAACCCACGAAGAGCGGGCATAGCTGGGGCCCATGCGAGTGCCCATAGTTAAACCATTGGTCTGAGTAAAGTGGGAAGAGCCAACATAGAAGTGATTAAGTGTGGCAAATGTTCCGCCAACCGGAGGATTGTGGTAGAGTTGGGGAATTGGTGAGGTCTGTTGTGAAGCTCCCGTCCCTCTATCCGCTCGCATACTTCTGGTTGCTGACAGTCCGTGAAACTCCTGTTATTGAGTTCCGTCACGAAGTCCCTGGAGTATACCCTGAGCAAAACTCTCTCCACACCGTTCGATCACACGCTCCCGGGTTCATGCAGCGTGATTCCTTCACTGCAACTTCGCGTTACACACTCCCGAGGTCAGACAGAGATTGAACCTGCCGCTGCACCGTCCCATTCCAACATCAGGGATCATTCACAGAGTGAATCTTACTCCACACCGAACCCTCACACACTCGATGTATCAGACACAGACTGAAGCTTCCTCGCTTCCTCAACATCCTCCCATCACACTCTCAGTGTCAGACACTGAGTGAATCTCCCTCCACACCGTCCCATCACACACTCTCGGGGTCAGACACAGAGTGAATCTCCCTCCACACCGTCCCATCACACACTCACGGGGTCAGACACAGTGCGAATCTCCCTCCACACCGTCCCATTACACACTCCCGGGGTCAGACACAGAGTTAATCTCTCTCCACACCGTCCCATCACACACTCCCGGCCGCAGTCACAGAGTGAATCTCCCTCCACACTCCCTGTCTCTGCCAATGTGAAGCTCCTTCTCTCTGAAGACAAACATACATCTCACTCAGGTTCTGGCATTAAGAGAGGATCCTGCTTACCATTAATTAAATAATTTAATTTCGCAGAATGTTGTTTCCAAATCTCTCGTCCATCCATTCATTGCATACTGGATTGGAAAATGCGAAGCTGGGTGAGATTCGGATTCTTACTGGATTGTGGCTTGGGACCGGGTGAGGGGGATTAGTTTGGAGACAGACCGTGGCTGTGAGAAGTTTGGGGGTCAGGATCGTAGATTAGTTTCTGAAACAGGGCGGTGGGGTAGAGAGAGGGGCAGTGATACGATCTGCAGTGAGAATGTGGGTCAATGGGTTTTGTTTGGGGACCGACACGGGACTGTTTTGACGCTGTTTAAATTATTCAACCTTTTTTGATAGGGAAGCGGCTTCTAGTCTTATGTACAGGGATAGCCCTGGAAGGTCCACTTGCCGTAACTGCGACTCGGACGAATGGAAGAAACTTTGCAAAAGTCAACACAGTTTTATCTGTGAGAAGCGTTCACATTTGTTCACCGATATTCCTGAAAAGATCCGGGATCTCTGTCAACAGTCCCAAGGACCAAATTGAATCACATTACAATCCTTTTCCCTGCCCGGTCTATCTTCCCCTCTCTTAACCAGCTCATCGGCACATTCCCTCTTCATCCACTCAGCCTCCTCATCCTCACCCTGAACTCTCGTGATCCCTTCCCGCAACACTCTCCGACGTTGGTCTTCCCCATCGATCTCCTTATTTCCTGGCATCTTTTGCACTCTTCTCCCTGCACCGTTCTCCACCCGTCCGTCTCTGGTGTCTCTCTCCCTCCTCTCCACCCACTCTGTCCTCACTCCTGTGCACTCTGGTTCACAGATTACCAATCCTGGGGTAAAAGACTATGCGCATTCACCCTATCTATGCCTCTCGGTGTTTTAAACACACCTCTATAATGTCACCCTTGCTCCCCAAAGAATAAACACCTCACGCCAGCCCGGTCTCCAAAACTCAGCCACTTGAGTCCCTGCAACATCCTCGTAAATCTCCCTCTGCACTTTTTCCAGCTGATCTTTCCGACAGCAGGGCGACCAGAACCGAACACAGTATTCCACGTGTAGCCTCACCAATATCTTGTACAACTGCACTGTGACCTCCTGATTCCTGTACACAGTGATGACCAGCGTGCCACACGTCCTGTCTATCTGCATCGCGTGTTTGCCACCGGAATCACCATACATTTATTGTCTGTGATTTATGCCACCTGACAGTTGATCATTTGTACTATCAGTAATGCGCAAAGATGTAAATTTAATGTTAGTTCCAAAAATTAATAAATACAGAACATAGGGGATATTCGATGGTGCTCACGGATATGGGAAGCGTTAAATAATCTGATGGTGGAAGGAAAGTAACTGGTTTCAAATGGTTGACTGCGGGTCGCCAGGCTCTTCTACCTCCAGCCCGATGGTTCGAATGTTGACAGGGCATGTTCCGGGTGGTGGGGGTCTTCAGTAAAAGATTTTCTTTAAATAGATCTTAAAAAAAAAGAATTAATACCTTTATTGTTTTCCAGATTAAATAAAGATTCACTCAAAGAAGGCTTAAAAATAATTTCGATAAATTAAACTACGACGCTTATTTTTTAAGATTAAGAAATTACGGAACTGGAGCCAAATATTTAATCACAGGGTATAATTCTGAATTAGCAACTTTAGCTAATTGTATAGGTATCATAGCTCCCAATAACGATGTTAAATAAAACTGTTCCACAGTTTTCAATTCCAAATCTACTCAAATTGGCCGCTCGTTCTTATCAACGCAATGTAACCAAAAGGACATATATCGCACATTAATATCACAGTAATACATTCCTAAATTATGCAAAGCACGATCATCCTTTTTTCCATTTTTGTGAGAGACATTTAGTAACTCTTGGTCTTTTATCAGAAATATTTAATTAATTTTCCTTTCAGATTAGATGCCGACATTTTAGATACTATGACGAGCATAAACCCTTTGATGAACGGTTCCATTGGAAGAATTTTTGATTTATTATTACAATAGGATAAAGGTCGATTAGGAAAATTAAACAAGATCGGGGAAAGGTACTTAATTTGACTTTTAGCACAGAGGACAGGGTGCGGATTCTGAAGTTGGATAATTCTTCTTCGATTTCTGCTGTTCATTCGCTGATTCCGTTTAAAATTGTCCATTGTCATATCTGAGCCTTTCTTGTCTATGAATTGTTGAGGAGCTGTGGTTGTTACTTTATATCAACTCAATATGATACAATACATGATTTTGACAGTGTATATTTTTATCTTTGTACATTTATTGAAATATGCATTTGAGATAACGTCTCCTCTGACTCGTATCGTTCTTTCTTCTTAATCAAGAAAAATAAATTGAAAATGAAAATCTTTCCTAATGTTGATAATTATTGTGAGCGATGTAAAACTGAGACAGCTGCACTGACACACACGTTTTTGTCGTTCTGTGCTGGAACAGTGTTGGATGTCAGTTTTTTTCTTCAATTTTGAAGCACTTAAAATTAATTTACAACCTAACAAATTAACCGTACTCTTTGGAATAATTCCTCAAAATATCCGCGGCATGTCTTTGTCTGCCCAACATGTTATTGCGTTTGTTATGTTAATAGCTGGGAGGGCCATTCTGTTGAAGTGGAAGGACGCGTCGGTTCCCACTCTGTCATAATATCTCTCTCAAGCGATGTTATGTCTTAGTTTGGAGAACCTACGTACCTGTCTTTGATTTTGAGAAAAGCTGGGGTTCATTTGCTCGTTACTACCATTTGAGGTAATTGATTAATTACGTTCTTTACGATGTAATTATAAATTTTATTTTAAATGTTTCCTTTTGCTGGCTGTTTGATGTTTATCTTTAGAAGCTTTTTGTACGACGCATGACTCCGGGGTTGAGCAACTAATGTTTTTTTTTTCCTTTCTCATTTTTCTTTGCTTTAGTAGTGTTTTTCTTCGTCATTTTTGTGGTACCATACTTTTCAATCTATAAAACATTTCATTTTAATTTTTTGGGACATTGTAAGTGTTACCTAATTCGATGTACTCTGATGAATTTGCTTAATAACAATAATAATAAAAATTATTATTATTATTATTATTATTATTATTATTATTATTATTATTATTATTATTATTATTATTATTATTATTATTATTATTATTATTATTATTATTATTATTATTATTATTATTGTTGTTGTTGTTGTTGTTGTTGTTGTTGTTGTTGTTGTTGTTGTTGTTGTTGTTGTTGTTGTTGTTGTTGTTGTTGTTGTTGTTGTTATGAAAATACAGGTTTCAACGCGCGCAACACTAAGCTGTATGAATTCTAATGAGTAGAGGCACAGATCCAGGCCTTTCCCGACACTGTATTCCAACAGCCACTTTTTTGTCCATTTTCCTCTCTGTCCAAGTGCCTGCTTTCTCAACACAATCTGTTGATCTAAAATGTTAAGACCGATCTACACGGACTGTGGTTTCCCGATGAGGAAGTCTAACTTTCCGTTGCAGGGGGAGACACAACGGCCCAGGATTTGGATCCTGTTGATTATAACTGAGGATATGATTGTGTCGAACGCTGAGCTGTTGTCAATAAACCGCAGCCTGACGTAGGTATTGCTGTTGTCCAGAAGGTCCAAACTCCAGTGGCGAGGAAGTGAATTTCCATCCGCAGTAGACCTATTGTGGGGAGATACAAGATGCAGCGGGTCAGAGTACATACGCTGCGATGCAAACATCCAGGAAATTTCAGATAATTCGAAAGGCTTACAAGATGATAGATTGGAAATATAGAGACGTAGAGGCATAGGTACATAGAAAATCTACAGCAGCACAATACATGCCCTTTGGCCCAGAAAGTTGTGCTGAACCTGTCCCTACCCAAGAAATTATGAGGCTTACATACAGCCCTCTATTTGACTAAGCTCCATGTACCTATAAAAACATCTCTTAAAAGAGCCTACCGTGTCCGACTCCACCACTTTTGCCGGCAGCTATTTCCACGCACTCACCACTCTCAGAGTCAAAACCCTGACATCTCCTCTGTTTCCTACTCCCCAGCTCCCTAAACCTGCGTCTTCTTCTGTCAACCATTTCAGCCGTGGGAAAAAAAAGACTCTGACTATCCACACGATCAACGCCTGTCAACACCTAAAACACCTCTATCACGTCACCTCTCGTCCTCCGTCGCTCCAAGGAGGGAAGGCCGAGTTCACTCACACTATCCTCATAAGACATTCTCCGCAATCCAGGCATCATCCTTGAAAATCACCTTTGCACCATTTTTATGGTTTCCACATCCTTCCTGTTGTGGGGCGACCAGAACTGAGCACAGTAATCCGTGGGGTCCGATATGGCTGCAACTTTTCCACTCGGCGTCAGAATTCAACGATTGATGAAGGTCAATACGCCATACGCCTTTTTTAACCTCTGAGTCAACCTGCGTCGCAACTTTGAGCGTCCTATGGAATCGGACTCCAAGATCCCTCTGATCCTCCAGGCTGCAAAGTGTCTCACCAGTAGTACATTATTTTGCCATCATATTTCACCTATTAAAATGAACGGCCTCACAACTATTTGGGTTGAACTCCATCTGCCACTTCTCAGCCCAGTTTAGTATCATATCAATGTCCCGAAATAACCTCTGACAGCCCTCCACATCAACGCCAACCTTAGTGTCATCAGCAAATGTGCTAACCTATTAACCACATAACAATTACAGCCCGGAAACAGACCGTGCCGAACGCTTACTCTCACCTTGTCCCACCGACCCGCACTCAGTCCATAACCCTCCATTTCTTTCTTGACCATTTAGCAATCCATTTCTTTCTTCTAAATGACAATGTAGAAACTGATTCTACCACTTCTACTGGAAGCCTATTACACATAGCTACCACTTTCTGAGTAAAGAGTTTCCCCCTCGTGTTACCCCTAAACTTTTTCCCCTTAACTCTCAACTTGTCCTCTTTTTTGAATCTCCCCGATTCTGAATGTGTGATGGGAGTATGTGCTGGGTCGGTGTGGAAGGAGCTTCACTACTTCACTGACCCCGGGTGTTTGTGATGGGACGCTCTGTTGGGAGTTCCTGTCTCTGTCAGATCTCGATAGACCGTGATCCGGCAGTGTGGAGGGAGATTCATTCAGCGTCTGCCTGCCGAAATACATTCTTCACTCCTCGGAATCTTGTTCTGTGGGATGGGAGCGCCGAGGGAGCTTCACTGCTCTTCTGACCCCGACGCTGTGTGATGTATCTCTGCTGAGGGAGCATCACTCAGTGTCTGACTTCAGGACTTCAGGCATGCCTGGTCGGAGAGTTAAATGCTCCTCTTGCAGGACGCGGGACGGCAGGGAGACCTTAAGAGTCTCTGGCAACTTCACTTGTAAGAAGGTAAATCAGCTGCAGCTTCTAACATTAAGGGGTTGGAAGTGGAACTGGATCATTTGGGAAGCCTAGGGGTGAAAGGGAGGAAATATTGTGAGGACGTTAGACGGAATGTGCAGTTCACAAGAAACAGGGAAACAGTCAGGCCGATGAAAAAGGTTGAACAGCCAGGCGCAGTGTATGATGCTCCCTGTGGCCAACCCTCACAATAATAGGTCTACCAGTTTGTATGCAATTGGATAGGAGGAGAGGGGTCAAATGTCCAAGCAAAGGGAAGTATCTCAGGTCATGTTCCTGACACTGATTTTGGCTCTGTGGTTCAGAAGGGAAGAGGAACGGCGAGATGAGGTGAGCTGTGGGGAGAGGTGATTTTTTTTCGGGGATTAGAAAAGAGGTTCTGTGCGTGACAGAGAGATTTCTGACTGGTATTTGCCCACCCGAGTGTCGGGGAAACTACCACTCTGAGCGGGTCCTCAGCAATCTTAAGTGGGAGGAGGAGCAGGCGAAGTTCGGTACGTGCAGGTGTGGCTAATACGAAGGAACACCGATTAACACGTGATTAAGGAATCGTGGTATGAATGAGGGCTTCTGATAGCTGGATCATTGTGTTATCTCCACTGGAAGGTGCGACCAGTGTATAAGGCCTAGTCCAATACAGTCAAGTTTAATTTTCATCCAACCTTACATGAATAGCCATTAATACAGCTGGACGAAACTGCGTTACTGCAGGACCAAGGTGCAAAAACACCTATAATATCTGACGCATAAAATAGGCCACAACGCAGCTTGAGTCCCGGGGTCCACAGATTGCGACCGAAATCTGGATTCGACACCAATAGAGGTCTTCTGCAGAGCGAACACTAGGGGGAGGTACCTGCACCCGCCTGGAGGCTGCGCCGCAACGCCCCCACGTGGTGCAGTCCCTTAATTTCTCTCCACTGAGCAAACCTCACCGTTTCCACCTGGTCTGGTCTGGAACTGATATCCCAGGGGGAAGTTCTGCCGTTAAGGAGGAGGAGGGGTGGAGATTGAATCAGAGGGATGAAAAACAGAATGCGAAAACAAATAGCGGAGTGTTTGTTCCGACAGTAGCAGTTACGACCACAGACAAACTGTGGAATGCAAAGATTGAGCCTGCACGGAGTCATGTTCTGAGCTGCCTCCATTTCAATGCAGCATCTATTGTACTAAAGACCGATGAGCTCAGGGCAGGGGTCAACGGCTAGAATTGTGATCTTGTAGACATCAGAGGGACACAGTTGCAGGGCGGGCAGGAGCGGCAGCTCAACATTCCCGGTCTCGGTTGTATTAGTCGTGATAAAGCGGGAAGTATTCAAAGTTGAGGGGCGGCTTTACTAGTTACATGCGATTCATTAACAAATTCAGGGAGAGAGTGGTTCATGTGCCTCTTTGACAGGGACGTTAATATGCAGGGAATGCAGGGAGATGGTTGTTTTGCAATCTGAAGTGATTTCCTCAATTGGTATATCACAACATTGTAGGACGAAGGTTCTGTTCTGTTTGGTTATTTTCAATTACTGCTCTGCAAGAGGGGTAAAAGACAGATTTCAACTCATCGACTGGGCAGACATCGGGTGGGGTATATCACTTTATTTGACGATAGATTGTTAAACCCGGAGTACTAGAACTTCACAAACAGCACAGGCAGTGAGCGAGCCCCACAGCTGTCACTGTGACACATACACAACCCTCAGCATGATATGGACACAACCCTAACCGGACGCTAAGCGACTCCAAACCGTGACACCCACACGTATCTCACCTTGACGATCTGCATTACAGGATTGGAATTGGAACTGAATGAACTCGGGAATCATTCGGGAAGTTGAGGGTGTGATAGGGAGTACCTACCCCACAGTGAAGGATACAGGCAACTGGGTGACAGACAGGAAGGTGTAAGGGGTTAAACAGCCAGAAGCAGTACAGAGACACGATGTGGCCAACCCGCACAATAACAGACAACCCCCTTGAATATATCTGGATGGGAGGGGAGAGGTGCAGAAAGCAGCGGAAAGTCTCACTGGTCAGATCACTTACACTGACTGTGGCTCTGTGGCTCAGCAGAGAGTAAGGGGTGAAACTTGGCAAGCTGTATCGATGCGGTTCTCTTTGTTAGGGGAACGGAAAAAAGATACTATGGATGAGAACGAGATTTCTTGATGGTATGTCACCACTGTATTGGAGGCAAAAGGGACGTTATTCTCCAAACTTATGTACACGCACATACATAGACACACACACACACACACACACACACACACACACACACACACACACACACACACACACACACACACACACACACACCCCCTGGGGATGTTTAAAGTCACTGCATTCTGCAGATGTTCACAGAGCAGATTGCATTCTGCCGAGCGAACACTGGGCGGCAGCACAGACCCCTGCCTGGAGGCCGCGCAAGACCGCCCCCACCTTGCTCAGCTCATCATTTCCTCTCCCATGAACAACTTTCTCAGTTTGCACTTGAACTGGACTCGAACTAATATCCCAGCGGTAAGGTTTGTCATTAGAAAGGAAAAGTGGTGGTATAAACGAGAGTTGCAGGGACATGTAAACAAGAAAGCCATTACAGATAGTTGAGTGGTTGTTCGGAAATATGTTGCTAAGACTTCTAAAAAAGTCAAGAAGCAAAACGTTGAGCCTGCTGGGACTCATGTTCTGAGCGGCGTACGTTTCCATGTAGGAAGTATTGTTGGAGGGATGTTGTGCTTAGGTCAGGGGTCAACGCCTCTAAGCTTGACACGGCAGATATTAGTGAGACTTGATTGCAGGCGGGACAGTACCGTTTGCATAAGCTATGAACGAGGCACATAACCCACACTGTGACACGGAGATGTTCTTCAATGGGACACTGAAAGTGTTTCGGTGTCACTGCCGCAACCCACATCTGACATGAACACGCCCCTCATCGTGACACTGACACACTGACAGGCTCTGCACCACAGCAGGATCTCACCACTCAACGATACCAACACAGAGTCAGGCCCTGCACTGTAACTCGAATACAGTCCTCCCCGTATGCCTAACACCCTCCCTCTCCTAAACCCCACCCCAACTCCGTCACCCGACTCCTACACTACTCCCTGTCATCGTCACACAGACTGCAGTACACCACCCGACTCCGAACTACAAACCACGCCTACAAGCAGCCCTGTCTCCGTGAACCACACCCTCTCCTTCAAACTTAACCGTTCCCATCATCGCGCACGTACCCATACGCCAACGACCCCTCCCTGATACACCCCACCCGCAAAACGTCCCCATTTACGTCTTCCCTCCACTCTCCCCCCACTCTGTGACATGCAATTGTGGGGAGTGTGAGAGAGAGCTGATGGCTGTTGTTTCACCTCCCCCCGTACCATGGCTATCGATCGGCAGGATCTGAATCTCTCCACAACTCTGCATGCACAGGCCGGTCACGTGTGCCACACCACTTGCATCAGTGTTTGCATTCTCACTACCCTTTCCCAGGCCTCCTCTCTCCTCCCCTTCCTTCCTCTAACGGCAACAGACACACGCACCATCTCCGAGAGACACACACGATTCAAGACTACTGGAAAGCCGAAAGACTGGGTATCGGTGAGTGGGGAGAACGGAGGAGGGAAAGGGTTTCATGTTTTTGCTGACTCCGGTAGGGTGCGCTGCGCTAGCGGAAGGTTTTCAAACGTCCCACACCGGGAGTGTGATGGATAATATTTAGGGAGCTTCGCTGGTTATCAGACACTGGAACTGTGCGTGTCGAGTGTGTGGACGGATCCTCACACTGTGTGTGACCCCGGAGTGTGTGTTGAAACAATATGGAGGGTGTTGCACTCTGTGTATGACCCCGGGCGTGTGAGATGGATCGTTGCGGAGGGAGCGTTACTCAGTGTACGTTTCCAGGACTGTGTGATGGGATTGTATGGAGGGAATGTCGCTCTGTCTGTGATTCCTGGCCATGGGTCAGTGGATTTCGGCGTTTCAACAGACTCCAAACAAAGACAAGGAACAAGCAAATCGTGCTTCACATGTTCCGCTCCAACGGCTGAATCTGAACAACTTTTCTGTGGCCCGACTCTCCTCCCCTTCCTTCCTCTTTTCACAGCACACCATTCCTTCTCTATGATTCATTTTTAATAATATATTTTACTGAAGGAACGCACAATATAGAATACATAATGGATTACATTTTCCTCCATTTTGCTTTTGTATAAATAAACTTCCCCTCACCCACCATCCCGGAACATACAATGGCAGCTAATGTATTTACAATACAACACTTCACAAATACACGTACGGACATTTCACAGCCGTATCCCCACACTACTTCAAGACGAAGTCCCACACACATCTACAACATCTCAGATGATCCGGAATAGACTCATGTTACAATTCATCAACCACCCTGTGAGGTAAAAGGAAGCAACTTCCCAAGTACAATCAAATACCCACAACTAGTAGGTAATTCTTTACGACTCCCAGAATATGACAAGAGAGGCCCCCATTTCGAATAGAATTTTCTCACAGACGCCCTCAGAGTGAATTTAATCTTTTGTAATTTCAGAAAAAAAAACATTACGTCCTCTAACCAAGCAGCAGCAGATGGATGACTGGCAGATTTCCAGACCAGCAAGATTCTCCTACGGGTCAAAAGCGAAGTAAGTGAAATGATATCCGACTGGTTTGCATTTAAACCCAAAACATCATCAGCCACACCAAATACAGATATAATCGTGCAAGGACTCAGTGACAGCCCCAAAACCTCACTGATAATTTTAAGAACCAGTGCCCAGTAGCCATCAAGCCGAAGGCAAGTCAAAAATGTATGAACTAAACCAGCCGGAGAGAAGGAACACCTTTCACAGCCAGAGTCTGTCCCAGGATATATGTCAGCACGCCTGGCTTTACTTAAGTGTATCGTATAATACATTATGAGCCCGAGTCTAGCACAGGATGACGGGGAATGAACCCTGTTCTGTGCTTTTGCCCTATATTCCTCAGCCAGATCCACACCAAGGTCATCCTCCCAGCTAGTCGTAGTTTTGTTTGGATCTTGAACTCCCAAAGACATCAGCTGACTGTATAGTACAGAGATCAGCATGTTATTATGAAAGTTAAAAGTGAGTTTGTCCCACAACATAGCAGGTAGTAGATGAGGAAAATAAGGAAATCTTTCCTTGACAAAGTGGTGAATCTGCAAGTATTGAAAAATATGATTGTGCGGAAGGCCATATGCACTGCACAGTGTATATGTTATTAGCTATTAAATATGTTATCAGTGTACAAACCTTCATGCGCATACGACCGTTCCAACCCCTTTGTCTAAAAACTGAATCGAGTGTGGAGGGAAGAAATAGATGGTTTCTATGAATGGGACCCAAAACTGAACTGATGTGAATGTATAGTGGCAGCGAAATTGATTAAACATTTTGAGGGTGGATTTTGTATTTTTTGTTATTTTCTTCAGAAGCTTCCCAGACCTCCGGCTTCCCGCTCATTTTTGCTGTTATATTTCTTTAAAAAAATTATACTGCCTTTAATTTCCTCGTCATCCACGGACGTCTCTTACTCCCCTCAGGATCTGTCTTCCTCTTTGGAGTGAACCGATCGTGCACCTTCTGCATTATTCTCAGAAATAACTGCCATTGTTGTTCCACCGTCTTCCCTGCTAGGGTATTGTTCCATTGACCTTTGGCCAGCTCCTCCCTCACAGCGCCATCGTTCCCTTCGTTCAACTGTAATACTGACCCATCCGATTTTCCCTTCTCCTTCTCAAATTGTAGGTTAAAACATATCATATTATGGTCACTACCTCCTAAAGGCTCCTTTTACCTCGAGGTCCCTGATCAAATCCGGCTCGTTGCACAACACCAAATCTAGAATTGCCTTCTCCCTGGTAGGCTCCAGAACAAGCTGCTCTAAGAATCCATCTCGGAGGCACTCTGCAAACCTCCTTTCTTGGGGCCCAGTACCATCTTGATTTTCCCAGTATACCTGCATGTTGCAATCCCTCATGACATCTGTATCATTATCTTTGCGACATGCCAATTTTAACTATTCATTCAACTTACACCCGACATCAAGACTGTTTTTTGGGGGCCTGTAGATAACTCCCATTAGGGTCTTTCTACCCTCAGTTTTATCCATACTGACTCTACATCCCCTGATACTATGTCCCCCCTCGCGAGAGACTGAATATCATTCATCACAAACAGAGCCACCCTAGCCCCTCTGCCAGTCAGCCTGTCCTTTCGATAAGATGAATATCCTGGAATATTCATTTCCCAGGCCCTGTCCGCTTGAAGCCATGTCTCTGTTATTCCCACAACATCGTACTTGCCAATTTGCAGCTGAGCCTCAAGCTCATTTACTTTATTCCTTATATTTCGTGCAGTCATATAATAATTTTAATTCGTTACTCATCTCACCTTTCAAATCATGTCCTATTTCAATTGTCCATACTGCATGATCTCTTCTTGAGCTTTCTGCTCCATTGATTCTGTTGTCCTTTCAACGTTTCTTATTTTCACTTTCCCTTTAACTCCATCGTTATATTTCCAGTTCTTCCCCTCCCCCTAACTACTGATGTTAAACACATCCGTGTAGCAGTGGCGAACCTGTCTGCCAGAACACTGCTCCCCCGCCTATTCAGGTGCAACCCGTCCCTTTTGTACAATTTGTCCTTACCCCAAAACATATCCCACTGGTCCAAGAATGTAAATTCTTGCTTCCTGCACCGGTTCCTCAGCCACATATTCACACATAAACTGGAGGGGAACTGATATCCCAGCGGGTCGGGTTGTCAGTACTGCGCATGAGCGTTTCTGGGAGAGTAGTTGAACTGGGGGCGCAGGGGGATGGGACTCAGTGCAGCTCAGGGCATCAATCAACACAGCGAAGGTGTTTTTACAGCCATTATTGACAACTGGGTGTAGGAGGAGCAAGCAGGACAGCATGATCTCTCGGGTTCCCTATTTTTAGACGTAAACGGAAGAATTACAGGAGGAGGGGTGACATTACAGGGCTGAGGAAATGTCACCGCAAAACACAGTCAGAACAGAAAAGACAACTTGTCTTTGTGAGGTTTTATGTGTGGGAAAAATAAAAACAGAGAACTTACAGCACAGCACAGGCCCTTCGGCCCACAAAGCTGCACCTAACATGTCCCTACATTACAAATTACTAGGCCTACACATAGTCCTCTACTTTACTAAGCTCCATGTGCCTATACAAAGTTCTCTTAAAAGAGACTATTTTATACCACCGTTGCCGGCAGCCCATTCCACACACTCACCAATCTCCGCGTACAACACGTATCCCTGACAGCTTATGTGTACCTAGTCCCCAGCATCTTAAACCTGTGTCCCTTGTGGGAACAATTTCAGCCCTTGAAAAAAAGCCTGTGACTATCCACACTATCAATGTCTCTCATCATCTTATACACATCTATCAGGTCACCTCTCATTCTCCGTCGTTCCAAGGAGAAAAGGCCGATTTCCCTCAATCTGTTTTCATTAGACATGTTCTCCAGTCCAGGAAACTTTCTATATACTTCCTAAAGAAAGGCGACCAGAACTGAGCACAGTCCTCCAAGTGGAGTCAGGCCAGGGTCCCATGAGGCTGCAACATTACCTCTCTGCTCCTAAATTCAATTTCACGATTGATGAAGGACAATACATTGTATAGCTTCTTAACCACAGAGTCAACCTGCGCAGCTGCTTCCTATGGACCCGGACCCCAAAATCCCTCTCATTCTCCATAGAACCAGGAGCTTTACCATTAAGACTTCATTCTATCATCATATTTGACCTACCAAAATGAACCACTTCACACTTATCTGGGTTGAACTCCATCTGCCACTTCTCAGCCCGGTTTTGCATCATATGAATGTCCCGTTGTAACCTCCGACAGCCCGCCCTACCATCCACAACACAACCAACCTTTGTGTCAACAGCAAACAGCATCCCTCCACCTCCTCATCTAGGTCATTTATAAAAATCACAAAGAGTAGGCGCCCGAGAACAGATCCCTGAATGACACCACTTGGTCACCGACCTGCATGCAGAATATGAGCCGTCCACACCCACTCATTGCCGACTGTTGGCAAGCCAGTTCTGCAACCACAAAGCAATGTCCCCTTGGATCCCATGCCTCCTTACTTTCTCAATAATCCTTCCATGAAGTACTTTAACAAATGACTTGTTGAAATCCATATACTCTACATCTACTGTTCTTCCGTCATCAATGGGAATGAGGAAATGAGGAATAGGAAATGCTTCACTATGACATTGGAGCTACCTTGTAGATTAGCCAACAGTCCGCTGGATTAGGAGGAGCACCCATTAGAGAGATCGCAGCCTGTTGCAGGAAACATAAGATTATGATAGCAGGTTATCTCAGCTTTCCACCTATTGACTGAGTCGTATACTGCAAAAGGATCATTGGGATAGAGTTTGTGAAATATGTTCAGAGAAGAGTGAACATTGAAAGCATTGAAGTAAATTGGCCTCCACTGCCTTCCGAGGCAGAGCATTCCATAGATCCAAAATTCTCTGGGTGAAAAAGTTTTTCCTCAACTCTGTTCGAAATGGCCTACACCTCATTCTTTAATTATTACGTATAGGTCCCAATGAGAAAGAGAGAGAGAGAGAGAGAGAGAGAGAGAGAGAGAGAGGAGAGAGAGAGAGAGAGAGAGAGAGAGAGAGAGAGAGAGAGAGAGAGAGAGAGAGAGAGAGAGAGAGAGAGAGAGAGAGAGAGAGAGAGAGAGAGAGAAGAGAGAGAGAGAGAGAGAGAGAGAGAGAGAGAAAGCAATACTTGATCAGCTACTGTGGCATGAGATAAGGCAAGTGTCAGAATTTTGTTCAGGGCCACACTTTGTATCTAGTGATGAGAAAATCATTAGATCCAAGTAATTATCGGAAACGATAGGACAGGTCCTCAGGTTTCGATTCTAAATTGGAACAAGGCGGTTTACCTTGAGTCAGAAAGGATCCGAAATGTGTGGATTTGAACAAGATATTTTCTCCCAAAGATGATTTTGAAAGGTGGAACCCAAGCGCTGTTTACTTCGTTGTAGCGACCTGTACTGTAACTCGGGGGAAGTGTTGAAGGACAGAAGGAATTTGTTTTACCAGGCTGGGGAATACAGATGCCCGTCCCCTTCACTATTCCATCCCTTAAAAATCTCCATGTCGCCGTACCCAATTCCCTCCCCCATACTCGTCTTCGTTTGCCTCACCACGCCCTCCCCTACAGCCCTCAC
This sequence comes from Hypanus sabinus, assembly GCF_030144855.1. Classification (NCBI taxonomy): domain Eukaryota; kingdom Metazoa; phylum Chordata; class Chondrichthyes; order Myliobatiformes; family Dasyatidae; genus Hypanus; species Hypanus sabinus. The sequence goes on along the minus strand of NW_026781573.1, from coordinate 101,686 downwards.
AATTTCCGTAATCGCATTTCCATATTCACCTAAGTATATCTGTACCTCACTCCGCTACACCCCTCCTTTTCTTTGTTCAGAGGGATGTGTGATGAGGAAGGGGAATATTGATGTCTGTTGTCACACCTCCCATTTTCCACCGGATACTGCTTTTTTGGTGTGTGTGTGTGTGTGTGTGTGTGTGTGTGTGTGTGTGTGTGTGTGTGTGTGTGTGTGTGTGTGTGTGTGTGCGTGTGTGTGTGTGTCTGGCGGTTATTGACAATTGTTTGGTGAACCTGAGTATTGTCCTGTATCTCAGAACGTCATGTTAGTGAGAGCAGCGGCGAGATGTCGTGACAGGGGATTCGTCAATTAGGGTAACAAAAGGAGGCTCTGTTGAGATTACGAGAGTCCCAGATGGGATGTTGAAGGACTCATATTCTGAGTAGCGTATTTATCACGAACACTTAGAAAACCTACATCACAATACAGACCTTTCGGCCCACAAAGTTGTGCCGAACATGTCCCGCTTTTAGAAATTACTGGGCCTACCAACAGACTTCAATAAACTCCATGTACGTTTCTAAAAATCTCTTAAAAGACCCTATCGCATCCATATCCACCATCGTTGCCGGCAGCCATTTCCACGCGTTATCCATCACGTATTAAGATCACGCGATCTTAATAGGATACCAAGTCTCAGCCGGCGACAAATGCTCCGAGCCTTCGGAAATGGTGGCTAACGTACTAAATTCGTTTGTTCCAGTGCGGCCAGTGCCCTTGGACAAGTTGTAATACTACAGCCACCGAACTGGCATGCACACGGGCAGGTGGAACATCACCCATGTACATTCTGTCATTACCCACCCAATCTATTTCAGATCAACAGTAACGCGATGGATGGGAAACAACCTCCTACAATTGAATGTCTGTGCTCCCACAATACCACACAGCTCCATTCGGAATTGCAGTCCTATACCAGATGGCGTACCTGGTCATCGGACATCAGCAAGAACATAATCAAAAACATGCAGGTTTCATGGAACAAACGAAAGTACTAGTGGTTTGAGTGGTTGTTATGCGACACCGCGACACAACATTGCAAACTCAAAGCGCCGGAGGAATTCAGAGAGGTAGCATGAAAAACAATCACTTTGACGTTTCTAGCCGACACCCTCCCTGTGGACACCTGCTCACATACATAGTACTTCGAATATCCTGACCCTGTAATGCAATTTTCTAAATCCGGAAGTGCCATGTTAGAAGTCAAACAAGACAGCTCTGGACAAGGATTAAATTACATTTAACGGGTGAGTCTAACTGGCAAAATCAGTAAATACTCTGCGCAGTGTTCACCTGCTTGAAGCTAACTTTTTCCAATGCATGAATTGCCACATCGTGTACCTCAATCTCAGCCGTTGGGGAAACCGCGTGGAGGTGGGGCTGTTGTGTGGGGGGAGATGGATTTGAACTAATCCTTGACGCTAGATGATGCTGAGGTTCCAGTTCCAGTCAATTTTTGGGGAAATTAGACTGGACTGATCAAATAAAACATAGTAACATTTCCATAATCTGTCCACATACCTTTTCCTTCATCTCTCACCAGCTGTTGGGAGTTTTGCTCGATGATCCATTCTGGGTGCTCGCATATTCCTGATGTCAGCGCTCTGCCCAAGTTGACACAGTGGACCGTCCCTCCCGGAAGCATCTGTAACATTCTGTCCGGTTTGCTCTCCTACTCTACCTCCTGTGTTTCTCCTCCCTTCTCTCACCAGATCTAGAAAAAAGAACTGCAGATGTCCTGCGGGATCGGGGGGGGGGGGTTTGCAAATTTCAATAAGACTTTGTAGACTGGATGCATTCAGTCAGAAATAGACCTTGTGTGGAACGACATGCAAGCGGAATGGGTAGATGCAGATTTGACACGATTACATAAGTGCATTAATGGAGCAGGTATGTAGCTCTAGGAACCAAGTGCAGATCAATGGTAATTGACAGGATACTCGCCCGGCAGATGAAAATGACCCTGGTTTTGTGCTGTAACATTCTGTGATTCCTATTCTGTATGAACAGTGTTACTGGGTAAAGGCATCTTGTGGTCCAAGTCCATAGATCTATGAACGCGTCTCCACTGTCCCACAGGGGGATTAAAAAGTCTCATGTTTTCTTTTTTTTCAGGCGAAGGATCAAGTTGAAACGTCAGGAGGTGGTGTTTCAACTGTGGGTAGGCATCATCTGGAGTATTCCATAATTTTCTGGTTATCCCACTGTAGGAAGGATGCAAAGGCTTTGAATCAAGTGTTGAAGAGCTTTACCAGGAAACGGGGCAATGTCTGGCTATTTTTTTATTTTGAGTGGCGGAGGCTGTGAGGAGATCTGATATTAGATTACAAAATTAAGAGTGGAAAGGAAAGACGAGAGAGGCAGTATTTTGCCAGGATAGAAATGTCTAACAACCGTGGGCATGCATTCAAGGTGAGAGATTGCAGGTTCAAAGAGGATGCGAGGGTTAATTCCATTACTCAGACGGTGGTAAAACCGTGAATGCTCTGCCCAGTATGGTGGCATAGACAAATATACATTAAAGCGCTTGAAGAGACGTTTATATAGACACACGGATGTGTAGGTAGGAGAAATTACCATTGTGGGGAACTTCGACCTGAATTTTAACTAGTCCTGTGCTGATACTGTTCTATGTTATTTATTCTATATTTGCTATACTCCTAGACTTCTTTTCACAGGACCGCACGAAGCAGTTGTTGTACATACAACAAATAAAAATCCCCTTTGCATCTCACACTTGCCCCGTTTAAGTTGTGCCTTGAGGCGAACCTGTCAACCCTTCTTCCCGATTCTGACAGAACAGCTTGATATGGAGTATACTTCCCTCGATATTAATCACTCCTGCTCCCATCATTACCCGTCCTTTACTTCACGCCGATTATCTCCTCTGTCCCTACCTGTAGCTTTTCCTTCTGTTTTCCGATTTGAACTGAATTCCAGTAACAGGATGTTTGCTCTCAAAGGTTAGGTGGAGGGGGAGGGGTGTTGAGTGGACGAGGCGATGCTGTGAACCCAAAAACAAAAGACACAGCGAAGCAAAATGGGAACTGATATGAACTAATCCGAAACAACGTGCTGGCGACAGTCTTCAGCTCAGGCAGCAGCATTTGAGAGAGAGGAAAGGAAATGCAATTCTGATGTAAGGTCTCTGCCCAAAACGTCCACAGTTTACCCTTGTCCACAGATGCTGACTGGCCTGCAGAGCTCCTCCAGCATTTCGGAATTCTAGAGTGTGCAGATTGTCTCCTGCGTCTGACCGCTCTAATCTTAGTCAGTGTCAACGAGATATTCGACTATGCCAACGCAGAACTGACCCTTGACAAAGAACAAGCAAAGAATGGTTGAAAAGGACAGTGTGATAGAAACAGAAACTTGATAACTAATGGAACAAAGTTTCAGCTAATTCTGAATTGACGCAACTGGGAAACTGGAGGGTCTCTCTAAACACACACGATCGGGCATAAACTATTTATACAATTAGAAAGATGTTGGGAGTACGGGCAATTTGTATTCAGATATTACGTTCTCCAGAGAAAGCTGAATTGAGGTATCAGTCTGAGTCCTTCAGTGGTTGGTCCATGATGTTTAATAATTTTAATCGTGAGCGGGTAAGATGGAATGATAAACTCTAGATATAAGCTTCGTTAAGACGGGTAATAAGTAGTAAGGATAATCCTGGGAATCGTAAAACAGTGACTACTGCCCTTCATGGAGGTTAAACGTTTGAAGGGGATTCTTCACGAAAGGTTTGACAAACAGTCGGAGAAGCAGAATCACAGGCGATCAAATGGCTTTGTGATGGGAAGGTCATACCTTACGCATTCTGAGAGAGTGAGAAAACAAATTAAGGAGATGGATGATCTGTGTATGGAATTGTGTGAGGCGTTTGACAAGAGCCGTACAATAGTTCGATCCAGAACGTCGAGAGGCATGGTGAGCATGGGGCTGGCAGTAGATGGGACGCTTCCAAAAGATCTGTTCTGTAACCGTGCTTTCTCTGATATTTGTAAATGACTTGAGAGAAGAAGTGGATGTGTGGGTTGGAAACTTGCAGTTTGGGGCGCCACGTAGCACAGCGGTTAGAATCTGACGATGGAAATCGGAGTTCATTCAGGTGTTTTTTTTTTTATTCCGTAAGGAATTTGTACATTCTCTCCGTGATATGTATGGGTATTCTCACAAGGTAAACGAAAAAAAAAGAAAACAACTTAGCGATTAGGCTGGGGTAAAATTCTTCGCTTCATCTCTGCATGAATCAATGACACCTATGTGGTATTGTGGATAGCGTAGAATTCCAACGCAATGAAAAGTTCATACACAATAAAACTTTAAACTAGGTTACAGAGCATATATGGTAGATTTGATCGCAGTGTGGAGGAAGACGTATTATGCAATCCTATAGATTCCCCCAATATATCCAAATAAGTTAATTTAGTGGTTATGAAGGCTCATGGCTTCAGAAATAGCAACTCCGGATTAGTGTTCTAATGAGGGAAGAGATCCTAAGGAAGTACAGGTAAATATGTGGCTAACGATTTTTACAGGAGGTAATCGTATACACGCATTATTGGACTGTCTTCCAGGATTGGTGCGACAGGTGTAAGGAGTACGGGTTTTACACCTGTACCAAAAGGGGTTTAATATTCTAACTGCAACACACACAGAATGCTGGCAGAACACAGCAGGCTAGGCAGCATCTAAAGGGAGAAGCACTCTCGAAGATTCGTGCCGAGACCCTACGTCAGGACTAACCGAAAGGAAAGATAGTAAGAGATTTGAAAGTAGTGGGGGGAGGGGGAAATGCGAAATGATAGGAGAAGACCGGAGGGGGTGGGATGAAGCTATGAGCTGGAAAGGTGATTGGCGAAAGTGATACAGAGCTGGAGAAGGGAAAGGATCACGTGACGGGAGGCCTCGGGAGAAAGAAAGGAGAGGGGTGGAGCACCAGTAGGAGATGGAGAACAGGCAAACAAATAAATATGTCAGTGATGGGGTAAGAAGAGGAGAAGTGGCATTAACGGAAGTTAGAGAAGTAAATGTTCATGCCATCAGTTTGGAGGCTACCCAGCCGGTATATAAGGTGAAGTTCCTCCAACCTAAGTTTGGATTCATTTTGACAGCAGAGGAGGCCATGGATAGACATATCCGACTGGGAATGGAACGTGGAATTAAAATGTGTGGCTACTGGGAGATCTTGCTTTTTCAGGCAGACTGAGTGCAAGTGTTCAGCGAAGCTGTCTCCCAGTCGTTTGCTCTTTAATATTCTAGCTGCAGTGTCTGATGCAGCTGCCCTGGCAATAACATGTAATATGCGCATACGTGCTGTTGGGGTTGGGGCATGGAGTAGGAACTAATACTACAGGTGAGCAAGTAGCATTGAATAAAAGGCAGAGACGAGGTCAAGGAACGCCAAAAAGAAGGAAGACTGGACCCAGTCAATGATCCCGGTGGCTCCGAGGCCTTGGTCAGTTTATGTCAGACGAGGTGTGTAAAACGTAAGACAGTCGTACTTTGAATTAATAAGTAACGTACTGAGCCAGCTATTACAGAGATCTGGTGCAGGGCAGAAAATGGCTGTCCCGACATTAAAAGCCCTCACGCGCCACAAACTCCATTTGCAGATCGGCCAATACACCCAAATCCGTGTGCACCCCCATGTTCAATAGTAAATCCCTAAGGATGTGTACGTCACTAACATCAGCGTGCACTCCCAAATCTGAGCATATCCCCATATGCATATTAAAATATCCAGACGAAGATTCACTCCAAACGCAAAATGGAGTCCTGGACATTAAAATATCCGCACGCATCCCAGGGTCCGGCACAGCCAGGTCCGTCTAATCATCATCATATACACCCACAAAAATTTTGCAACTCCTATATTCGTCAACACATCCCTAAATCTGCTTAATCCCCAAATAGATCCGCAGCCCCATATTGGAGCACATACCCCTAAATCAGTGCACGTGTGCAAACCTATTTTACAGAACTCAGCAAAATCCGTGCGCATCCCCGGGTTTATGTCCTCCCCAAGACCGTGTGCTCTCCCGTATTCGCCGACATAAACTAAATATGCGCAATCCGCTTTTAGTGCGCAGCCTAAAGCTGCTGAAACTCCCAAATGCACATCAGATTTTCCCTGAGCATCCTCGTCATTAATAATCTGCACGCAGGCAAATATTCGTACGCAAACCTTGATCCGCCAAACACAACCATATATATATATATATATATATATATATATATATATATATATGTATTCCAAATGCATGAGCAGGCCCATCTTTGAAAATAATCTGTGCGTATCAGCAAATCAGTGAGCTCTCCAAACACGCTGTCACACCACATATATTACATTTTTCCAGAGCAGGAATCTTTTCAAAACTTTCAGCAAATGGCTGTTTCGCATTAAAATTACAATGTACCCCAAAATACGATTTGAACTGTAGATCAGCTGGGAGTCACAACCCTCAGTTTAACAATAAATATGTGTGCACCCCCATATTCGACAAGGGACGCCGAAATATGCGCACATCGTAACATACGTGTGGACCCTAAATTCGAGAGTAGATCCCTAAATCTGCCACATCCCCGGATTCATGTGCTTTCCCAAAACCGTGTGAACATCATATTCGGAAAGGTGGCTCTGTCTGCACAGTCCCCAAAACAGTGTGAACCACAAACCCACTGGCATCTCCACATGCACATTAGATTACCGCAATGCAAAGACCATTTCAACCAGTTCACAAAATGGCAGCCTAGTCACTAAATCTCCACATGTGAACCAAAATTTATTCGTCTGCAGATCCTGATCCGCCGACACAGCCATAACGCATCCCCAGGTCTGTGCACATCACCTAATCAGTGCGTACCCAAAGACGGTGACACCCCACATACAAAATAGATTATTCCAGAGCAAGAATAATTTCAAATCAGTTCGGAAAATATCTGTTTCGACAATTAAAATTCCCAAGCACACCGAAATGCGATTTCAACTGGAGACAGGCTGATAGACAGAACTCTAATCCACAGCCCCAAATCTGTGTGCACACTCATATTGGACAAAACACCTGTAAATCTGCGCACACCGACAAATCTGTGCCCAACCCCATATTCAGGTAAACACTTTTAAATCTGCGCGACTCCCCAAATCCAGGTACACTCCAGAAAACTGTTTTTCGACTCGTATTTGCCACCACATTCCTGTATCTGCGTATTTCCCGAGTCAGTGCGCACCCCAATAAAACACAACTGTGTCTGTGCGCATCTCCAACTCCATGGGCACCCCAAAGCAGTATGCACCTCCATATTCGCTGCCCTAAATCTGCGCAATTCCTAATTGAGTGTGCACCCACGCCCGCTGACACATCCACATGATCACGAGGTTATCATGTCAAACTGTTCAGACTATAACCGCCTTTTTTTTCATTAAGTGTGATAGTGAACACACGATCAGAAATGCTGATCAATTCAAATAGTTCCCAAAGTGGACTCTGCAAGGCCAATCAGATGGTTCACTGCTGCTCGGCGAGAAAACATAATAAAATAGCAGGTTGCAACATAAAGTAACAAGATCACTGTTGAAAGTTCAAAGTGCTTTTATATTAAAAGTATCTATAAATGAAACAACCTTGAGATGCGTCGCAACTCCAAATCGATAAAAAATTACAAATCTGTGAAAAGCCCGAGATCGGTAAGCATCCCCGTATTGGCTTATACACCCCTAAATATATGCGCATCCCCTGTATTCGGCAATACACCGCTGAACCTGTACACATCGACAAATAAGTGTACATCTCTGTGTTGGACGATGCACCGCTGAATCCAGACACATCACCAAATGCGCTGGTACCTTCAGATCTGCGCAAGTCACTAAATAAGAGCGCAACCCCAAATTCCATGTGCACTCAACCCGCTGACAAGCGCATATACGTATTAGATTATCGCAGATTAAGAATAATTTTAAACAGATAATCCCAAATCCGTGTGCTGCCCGATATCAGAAAACACAGCCTAAATCTACGCACATCACCATTTCCGTGTACGTCTCATACTCGAGAACACACCCCTAAATCTACTCAATCGAAAGATAAATTTGCATCCACATATTCGAGAAGGCAACCTTAAATATGCGCAATGTCTAATTCAGTGTGCATCCCAAACCCGCTTACACCTCTCACATTCACACCAGATATTCCGAGAGCAGGAATCATTTCAAACAGTTCAGAACTGTTGGACATTAAAATCGGCACATAGCCAAAAATTCGTGATCAACTTCAAAACCTCTGACACAACAAATCTGACAAACCCGAAATCCATGTGGATCCCCATATTCGACAACGTCTGTACGCAATCCCAAATCCGTGTGCACCCCAAAATATACGCGCATCCTCAAATATGAGCGCAACCCAATCCACGTACGCGCGCGCTTGTGTGTGTGTATGAGTGTATCAACCCGCTGAGAAACCCAAATGCAAATTTGAATATTTCAAAATCTGACGCAACAGCTGCCTAAACAAGAGAAAAAACACACCGACAGATTTTGAAGTTCAAATGAGATTTTATTTTGTTTATGTATCTATAAATAGAACAACTTTGGGTTTCCCACACCTTCAAGTCCGCAGCTCCGCCAAATCCGTGCGCACCTCGAAATCCTGGTGTACCCTTATGTCTATATACAGTTTGAAAGCCGAGGACACATCGACTTGAAAACAGGATTAACCCAAAACCATTTCACGAAATGACAAAATATGGGTACACCCGCAAAACCTGCACGCTGCCCACAAAACAAATTAGTATGCACCTCAAATCCAGCGACAACCCCAAATCTGTGTGCACCCCAAAACTTATCGAAAAACATTCTAAGGAACAGGATATAATATGATAGTTGTAATATGTAACAACTTGTAATATTGTAACATATTGTAAAACTTGTAAAAACTTGTAATATGTAACAGTTGTTATATGATAAACTGGATTTGCAGATGACACCTGGATTAAGAGCACGAGTAGACAGCGAAATAGTTTATGAAAACTTTCAGCGTCAGTGGAACAGCTGGAAAAAACGGGCTGGACATTTAGAAGATAGAATCTAATGTGACATTCCATCCAGATGGGACCAAGAGCCGTTGCATTTTGGCCGGACCTACCTGGCTAGACTTATACAATAATTGCTAGGGAATTGAGGAATGAGGGATAGCAGAAGGATGTGAGAATACAGTTTTATAATTCCGATTTAAGCTCATAGGATAGACGGACACCACGAAATCCGTGTGCACCCCTAAACCAGCCGAGGCGCACAAATCCCCGATCCAAGTGCACCAAAATATTAAAGACAAACATGAAATATGTGCAAATTTATTTGGCATACCTATCCTTAAATCTTTGTGCTTCTCCAAATTATGGTGCTATCCACGTTGGCAGACAAATTGCTAACTCTTTGTGCATCCCCTAACCAATGTGCATGGAAACCAAGTTCCTCCCACAAGTCTGTGCGCAGCAACAAACCTGTAAGCAACCCCCACATGAGTTGCAAACAGAAATCCACAGACTGTTCAATTCGTGTGCTGCCCCGAATCCCCATGGAACCACAAATTCGTTCTCCCCAAACTCTGTGACACTTTCCAATGCAGATTGGATTATCCTTGAGCAAGGATCATTTCAGAGAGCGCACAATATTGCTGCCACAAGGCAATAGCCTCGAAATTCGCCATGCCTCCAAATCAGTAGATACGCCAGTGTACAACTGACAGAACCGTGATATTTGTCATTTCCTCAATGCGCACGTACACCAAATTTATTAGAGAACGCTCCTAAATCCATGCACAACCAAATGAACCACAGGACCGTGTGCGACCCATATAATAGGACAGAAAGTAAAATTGCGCAATTACAAGTATACTGGTGAAAACGTCAAGGAGCATTGGTTTTGAAATTATCTATGAGTGAAACAACCTTCAGATATCTAACAACTTCAAATCACTGAATCTGTTCGCATCCCCAGACTGGTGTGTGTGAACATATTTCCCGAAACCTGTAGACATTCACATACTGGCCTGCATGCTCCTCGCTCATCAATGAGCGTTACAAATAAGTGTGAATCTCTATTTTGTCGGACACATCACTGAATCTGTTCGAATCCGCAGACTGGTGTATGAGGACATATTTGCTGACACCGCCCTAAATCTGCGTAATCCCAAAAATCGGTGCTCACTCCATACACGCTGTCTCCACAACATGCATAATAGATTATCTCAGAGCGGGAATAATTTCAAATCGATCAGAAAATGACTGCTTCGACAATAAAATCAGCACGCATCCCGAAATGCATCTGCAATTCCAGATCGTTTGACACACACAGATCTGGGTGTAACCTGTGCACCTCCATATTAGACAACAGACGCCTAAATCTGCGCACATTGCCAAGTCCGTATTCAACCATAAATCTGTGCGCATGACCGAGTAAGAGCTCGCCCTAAATCCATATGCACCCCAATTCTGACGACAAACCCACATGCACGCTGGATTATCCGAAATCACGAGTCAGGTCAAACAGTTCACAAAATAGCTTCGCGTTCAAAAGTCTAAAACAAACTTCCAAGTTCTATTATTAAATAATCTACAAGTGAAACAACCTTGTGAGTCGTCACATCCCCCAAACTACCGACACACCCAAATCCGTGTGAACCCAAACTCGCCGCACATGTCAAAATCTCTGAGAACCCCCAAATCCGAGTCCGCCCGACATGTACAATTGTTTATCCTAGAGCGAGTAATATTTCAAACATTTCACAAGATAGCTTAATCCACTTTAAAAAATAGCACGAACAATGCTCAACGTTAAAGTGTATTATTCATCCGAGTATCTGTAAAAGAAACAATTTGAATTTTTAGCATAATACCCAATTCCATCGACATCCAAAATCCACGTGCGCACTCCAAATGGGTGCGGACTCCGAACCTGTCAACACCTCCCACATACAGATTAGATTATCCGAGAGGAGAAATAATTTCAAATAGTTCAGAAAGTAGCAACTTCCAACTTAAAAATCACAGCAAGAGCAGAGTGGAAAGCCGGAAGTGTATTTATTAATAAAGTTCCTATCAATGAAACAACCGTTTGGGGTCAGGACCCCAAATCCACAGACACCCCAAAATCCGGGAGCATCTAAGATCGTGTACATCACCAAACCTGCTGATACTCACGTATGAGAGCGACAGCGTTCACCTTAAAGTAATCGCGAGAACCAAATCCATACTGACGTATTGGTTTACGCATTCCTAATCTAGTGCAATCAGAAAGCACCATCAGATTCCAAATTCACCCGTCACCAACTCGATATGCACTCACAAAAACGTGGAGATTCTACCCTAAATTTGCTATCCCTAAAAGGGTGCGCACCCTTATATCAGAGCACCCCTAAATCAGTTGTCAACCCTTTATTAGAGAACGCTCCTAATCCAGGCACAACCCCAGATCCTTATGAACCAGAAGACCGTGAGCAACCCATAATCGACGACAAGAAATAAAATTGCGCAATCGCCAGTTCAGTGCGCACCCTGAACCCGCGGACTCCGCCACTTGTACATCAGATTTTCCCGGAGTAAAAATACACTGGAGAAAATGGCAGCCTCGACATTAATAACCCGGACGCAAATTTTGATCCGTCAACTCACAAAATCTATGTGTGTCCCATGATTGAAAAGGCAACCGAAATCAGCGCACATCACCAAATCCATGTGCATCGTCAAATTGCTGCGCGTCACCAAAACCATGTGCATCGTCAAATTGGTGCGCATCACCAAATCCATGTGCATCGTCAAACTGGTTCTCATCACCAAATCCAAGTGCATCGTCAAATTGGTGCGCATCACCAGATCCATGTGCATCGTCAAATTGGTACGCATCACCAAATCCATGTGCATCGTCAAACTGGTTCTCATCACCAAATCCAAGTGCATCGTCAAATTGGTGCGCATCACCAGATCCATGTGCATCGTCAAATTGGTGCGCATCACCAGATCCATGTGCATCGTCAAATTGGTTCTCATCACCAAATCCAAGTGCATCGTCAAATTGGTGCGCATCACCAGATCCATGTGCATCGTCAAATTGGTGCGCATCACCAGATCCATGTGCATCGTCAAATTGGTGCGTGTCACCAAATCCATGTGCAGCGTCAAATTGGTGCGCGTCACAATGCGCAGCCCAATCACGCTGAAACCTCCACATTCATTTGTGGGGCTCGTTGTACACAGATTTTGTCTGATTTTTTTTTCTTTTGAGATAATCTAATTAGCGGGTGTGCGTCCACGGTTTTGAAGTTGTGGGGATGCATTTGCATTTGGGGATGCGCACGGATTTCTCACGCCTGCGGTTTGGAGGTGTGCCGAATCTCAAAGTTGTTTCATTTCGTTCACGTGAATAATGAATTTAATTTGAAATTTGACGTGAAGTATTTTAAATGATACTTCCTCTGGGATAATCTAATGTTCAAGTGGGTTTCTCCGCGGGTATGATATTCACATGAATTTAGGGTGCGCTCCGAGTTGATGTGGTGCCCATATTTGAGGTGTATATGGATTTGAGACTGTGTACATGTCAACACGGATTTGGGGTGAGATAAAGATTTGGGCGTGTTGTCGGATCTGAAGTTGCACATTAATTTTGGGCTGTGTGCGGATTTTAATGTCGAGGAAGGAATTCTAATACTGAATCTGTACACATCGTCAAATCAGTGTTCAGCTCATGTGTATACGTGAGTATCTGCAGGTTTGGTGATGTACACGATCTTAGATGCTCCCGGATTTGGGTGTGTCTGTGGATTTGACAAAACTCACGGTTTTTTCATTGATAGGTAATAAATACACTTCCTGTTTTCTACTCTGCTCTTGCTGTGATTTTTAAGTTGGAAGTTGCTACTTTCTGAACTATTTGAAATTATTTCTCCTCTCGGATAACCTAATCTGTAAGTGGGAAGTGTCGACAGGTTCGGATTGCGCACCCATTTGGGTGTGCATACGGATTTGGGAATGCAAGTGGATTTTGGTTGTCGGAGGAATTGAGAATAATGCCAAAATTCAAACTGCTTCTTTTACACATACTCGGATAAATAATGCAATTTAATGTTGAGCTTTGTTTTTTGTTAAAGTGGATTAAGCTATCTTGTGAAATGTTTGAAATGTTACTCGCTCTCGGATAAACAATTGTACATATAGGGGCGGACTCGGATTTGGGGGTTCTCAGAGATTTTGACATGTGCGCGGCGAGTTTGGGTTCACACGGATTTGGGTGTGTCGGTAGTTTGGAGGATGTGACGACTCACAAGGTTGTTTCACTTGTAGATACTTTAATAATAGAACTTGGAAGTTTGTTTTAGACTTTTGAACGCGAAGCTATTTTGTGAACTGTTTGACCTGACTCGTGATTTCGGATAATCCAGCGTGCATGTGGGTTTGTCGTCAGGATTGGGGTGCGTGTGGATTTAGGGCGAGCTCTTACTCGGTCATGCGCACTGATTTATGGTTGAATACGGACTTGGCAATGTGCGCAGATTTAGGCATCTGTTGTCTAGTATGGAGGTGAACAGGTTACACCCAGATCTGTGTGTGTCAAACGATCTGGAATTGCAGATGCCTTTCGGGATGCGTGCTGATTTTATTGTCGAAGCAGTCATTTTCTGATCGATTTGAAATGATTCCTACTCTGAGATCATCTATTATGCATGTTGGGGAGACAGCGTGTATGGAGAGAGCACTGCTTTTTCGGAATACGCAGATTGAGGGTGGTGTCGGCAAATATGCCCTCGCACACCAGTCTGGGGATGTGAACAGATGTGGTGATTTGGAGTTGTTAGATATCTGAAGGTTGCTTCATTCATAGATAATTTCAGAACCAATGCTCCCTGAACATTTCACCAGTATTCTTGTACGTTTATGCTGGAGGCAGGCATTTTGTGAACTGTCCGATATTATTCTTGCCCTGTGACACCGTGTGAGGCGTGCAGGGGTGTCAGCGGGTTTGCGATGCCCATTGAATTGAACAGTACACCGAGTTAAGGCAAAATAGTCAAACATGTAATGCCTTTGATGGCTGGATCTCAGACGGATGTTGTTTTCGGAAATGATCGAATGTTTAAAGGCATCGATAAAGTAGATGTGGAGAGAAGGTTCCCCGTGGCGGGACAGTCAATATCAGCTGTCCTGCATCGGAATGGATGTCCGTCCTTTCAGAACGGAGATTGGGAGTGTTAAGTACACGTAAATGTATGTGATAAAACCATCATCAGCAATAGAAAAGACCTGGAGTCTGGTTTTGCTGATATCAAATATTATTCAATTAGCAACCACTTAATATATCATCTTAAAACAGGTAAATCGAAAGTTAGCAGAGTTATGCTGATGTAGGCGAATAAAATAAAATAAAGTTCCGAAACTCATTCAAGTTCGGCTGGCAAGAGTTACAGTCTGACGATGGTCTGTAAGAAAGTTCAGTTGAATCCACAGAACTGAGGTGAGAGAGAGGTATTTGTAATCTGAATAAACAGGGGTCGTCGGTCTTGCCGTTCTCCTCTGAATTCTTCAAGTTAGTCAAATGTAAAGGTACCGTCTTCAAGTGGAAAATCTACTCACCCAGGCCAGGGTTAAACACAACGGTAGTTTGCACAGGGTCACCCTTGCACTCACTGTGACGGCCTGTGATCAATCTCACTTTATCGATCCTCAACCCACCGTTCATCCAGTTACTCCTTCGTCACCGGCCTCTGTGAGTCTCTGCTGTTTGTCTACCTTACACACTCTGAACCTCAGCTGTCCATCATGTAACTCCTCCTTTCTCTCTCCATAGCATCTCGGGCAGCAGTAGAAGACTCTCTCTCTCTCTCCTTTAAGGCATAGTCCATAGGGAATGAAACATAAGATCCCATAAGATCCCATCACAGGAGGAATGTATTTCCACACAGTGTGGTAAATCTGTGGAATGTGCTACACAGGCGTCTGTGGAGTCTGACTTTAGATATACTGAAGTCAGAAGTGGACAGATTGTCGATTACTCAGGGTACGAAGGAATACGGTGAAAAGGCAGGAGATTGGGGCTGAGGGGGACCTGGTTCAGACATGGTGAAATGGCGCAGCAGACTCAATGGCCTAATTCTGCTCCGATATCTCATGGTCTGATTTTAGGTTCCTGAGTTGCCGGGTATCAGCGTCTCAGTCGATCTGTCCTGGTGGGACCAACACATTCATGCAGACACATGTTCCCTCTGAACAGCGCCAGGATTCCAGATGTCGGCACGTCCATTCCCGGGAGTGTGATGAGATGTCACTTTCCCTTTAAGGGTCAGACTGACAATTATCGCTCGTCAACGTTGCTTCATGGGAAGCACTTGTGAGGCCTCATTTAGACATACTGTGAGCGGTTCCGGGTCCATTATCTCTACCGGCCAGATGAGCTTGGCATTGAGAAGGGTTGAAAGGAAGTTCACGGGAATGATTCCAGGATAGAAACGCTTATCAGATCTGGAGCGTTTGATGGCTGGAACTGAGAAGAATGAGGGGGCGGCGGGGAGAGGGTTGTTGTTGAAATCGATCGAATGTTCAAAGTCTTCGACAAAGTTGATGTGGTGAGAAGGATCCCCGTGGCGAGACCGGTGGACCCACATCGGAATGGAGATCCGTCCTTTTAGAACTGAGACTGGGAGGAATGTATTCATCCAGAGTATGGCAAATATGCAGAACAGTTTACACAGGCGGCTGTGGAATCCGACATTGGGTGTATTGAAGTCAGAGGTTGATCGATTCTTGATTATTCAGACCATGAAGGAATACGGTGAAAAGGCAGGAGATTGGGGCTGAGGGAGACCTGGATCAGACATGGTGAAATGGCGCAGCAGACTCGATGGCCTAATGCTGCTCCGATATCTCATGGTCTGATTTTAGGTTCCTGTGTTGCCGGGTGTCAGCGTCTCAGTCGATCTGTCCTGGTGGGACCAACCGAGAGTCAGGGTCTCTCCCTGACTGACAGAGACTGACAGAAACGGAGGAGAGGAATAGTAGGAGAAGAAGCAACAACTGAAATGGGTATTGGTGCTCAGTAAGGGGGAGTCAGGGAGTCGGGGTAGGTTTTAGCGGGGTATCGTAAAACGGTTCGGATGTTGGAGAGGGAGGAGATAACGGAGTCGTAGAAGGATGTAGTTCAGCATGTACACGAGTTGGAAAGTCACGTTGCAGTTGAAAAAGACGTTCGAGAGGGGCACCAGGTTCGGTTTTGCTCGCCCCATTCTCTTCTGTGACCTCTGAGCCGAAGGCCGATGTGAGAATCATCAGTCAGATGACTGAACACTCGCCGGTCCCCGGGTTCCGAATGTCTACCTGCTGGGCCACTGTAAACCTTTGCCACCACCAGGCTGGACTGTTCAAGGGCTCGGTGGAGAGGAAGCTCATAAAAGGTTCGCATTCATCTCCCGGGCAAGGATTTAATTTTAAGGCTCTGGTGTGGCCTCATTTGGAGTGTGCTTCCCTGTCACTTTCACTTTAAAACTCGGACTGACAGTTTCTGCCTCACAATCCTTCCCGGAATGTTTGTAATTCAAGCGCTCGTGCTGAGCACTCAGTTCTCAACCGTAGGAAATCCATTTCCAGCACTGTTGGTTGTGATCCGACACCTCCCAGTATTCTTATGAAACAGCGCCTGGGCTCCAACTTCGCAGCTACATCTTTGCCAGAAAACAGCCTGGCCGAATCCACACTTGCCAGATCACTCCTGCCGCCAAGAAAGTCAGCCTTCATTCAATTTAAAACTAAACCCCAGGTTATAAATACCCCTTTCCATAATCACCTTGAATCTAATGGCAATATCATCCCTTTAAGACTCGGACTGCCACGAGAAGCAAAGTGGTCGCCTGCACAAACTTTTGTCCCCTGCCTTGTTCCATTCCGCAGGAGGAGATCCAGTATTGCCCTCTCTGGTTGGAAATATCCACCTAATGATTAAGGAAACTTTCTTGAAACCATTTGAGAAACTACCCCACTGGTCCTTTCACGGAACTGGGCTCACAGTGAATATCTGTTAAAATATCACAAACTTATGTTTCTCTACAGATTTGTTCCTCTGAATCCCCTGCACTATTAGGTGATTGATAATATGGCACCATGATCGAGTTCATTCCTTTCTTATTCCTCAGTTCCGTCCAAAGATACTCACCTAGACGTGTTCCCCGGTCTGTCCTGACCGAACACCGCCGTGACATTTTCCCTGACTGCAAAGCTGCCCCTCATGTTTACATTGTTTGCTCATTAGCTCGACTCAAACAGCCGAATCCCAGAATATTAAGCTAACTTTCCTCCCTGCAACTAAGTCTCACTACTGGCTACAATGACATGCTTCCAGACTTTGACTCCCGCCCTGAGCTCATCTGCCTTTCGTACAATACCTGCTGCATTGAAATCTAGGCAGCTCAGAACGTGAGTCACAACTGGCTCAACATTTTGCTTACTGACTTCGTCGGAGGCCTTAACGACATCTGTTACAACAAGTTTTCTTCTATCTGTGATGGCATTACGGTTTTCATCCCCCTGTATCTCTAGTTTAATGCCCACCCCACCAATGTTTTATGGCAAAAATTCCCGCTGATATATTATTTCAACTCAACTTGATGTGTAAACTGAGAGAGTTTCTCGCTGGCAGAGGAAGTGAAGGAGCTGTGCACGGCGGGGTGGAGTGGCTTGACCTCCGGGCAGGAGTCTGTGCTGCCCCCAGTGTCCGCTTTGCAGAAGACAGGCTCTGTTGTGGTCGACGGCAGATATCAGTGTTATTCAGTTGACCGAAGGCCTCAATCTGCATTGGTATTTTTCTGTTTTATACATATTTTTGTGCCTTCTGCCGTGTTTAAATGCTGATATCGGGATTTGCACCATGTTTCTGGAGTAACGCTGTCACGTTTGGCTGTATTCATGGATGTTCATGTGTCGTCCTGACCTGTGAGACATACCTTGACATGGTCATTTTAACCCGTCTCTCCCGCCCAGAGGCATACAATCTGGTGTGACTGGCACAATCTCTTGTGCCATTTGGACACAGGAGGACGCTGTACTGGGACTGGTGTTTAACCCCTTTGAATCTCCGGTCTGTCACCCAGTTTCCAACGAACTGAACATTCGGTTCATTTTCATCCCAATATGACCCGATAGAGAGTCATCGTATAACGACCATCTAATGAGAGGCATTGATGGTGTGATTAGTCAGAGGCTTTGATCGTGTGGTTAGTCTGAGGGTTTTTTCCCGGGGCTGAAATGGTTGCCACGAGAGGACACAGGTTTAAAGTGCTGGGGAGTAGGTACAGAGTAGATGTCAAGGGTAAGTTTTTCAGAGAGTGGTGAGTGAGTGGAATAGGCTGCCGGCAACGGTGGTGGAGGCGGATAAGATAGGGCCTTTTAAGGGACTTTTGGATAGGTACATGGAGCTTAGAAAAATAGAGGGCTATTGGTAAGCCTAGTAATATTTTTAAAGTTAGGGACGTGTTCGGCATCACTGTGTGGTCCGAAGGGCCTGCATTGTGCTGTAAGTTTTCTATGTTCCTATGTTTCTATCTTTATTTTATCTTGCTAATAAACCCGACTTGCTGATTGGTTGCTGTTCAAACAAACGCGAGGCGCTGATTTATAATGTACACATTTCCCGCTCTCGAACACTGATTGGAGGCTGTCCCAAGCGGAAAATATATATATGAGTCTCTGACACCGTCAGTCAGACCCTGAGCGAGACATCTCCATACCATCCCATCATACACAACCTGGAGTCAGATGCTGAGTGAAGCTCCCTCACCAACATTACATCACACAAGTTGGTTCAGAGAAGGATTGAAGCTCCCTCCGCGCTGTCCGAAATTTTCGGAAAAAGAGTGAAGCTCCTACTCACAGTCGTATAACGTATTTCCGGAGTCAGAGAGAGACTGAATTTCCTTCAAAACTGTCCCATCACACACTGCTGGGGTCAGACACAGAGTGCGTCTCCCTCCACGCCGAGCTAAAACACACTCTCGGGATCAGACACAGTGTGAAGATCTCTCCACACCGTCCCATCACACACTTTCCGGAGCAGACACAGAGTGCTGCTCCCTCCACACCGCCCCATGGCAGATCCCCGACATCAAACACGTGACGCTCCCTGGACACTGTCCATCGCAGACACAGAGTGAATTCCCTTTTCCCCATCCCTTCACACCAGCACGATTCAGATATTGTTTAGTTCAACTACAACTCTCCAGCTCAAAACCAGCACAATCACTTCACACACTACCCAGGTCAATAGGAGAGCTAAATCCCCTCCGTCCTCCACTCTCCCCTCTCAGCAATCCCCAGCGCACCGCCATCCCAGTCGTCTGGAATTCTGTCTCGGATACTGTGAGTGCGCGTGACAGGATGTGGAATATTCAGCGCGCACGTGCTCCCAGTTTTAATCAGCGTCTCCACATCCCGGGCGGGTGTCCGTCCCTCTGCAACGGGATGATATACACCCCCATCGGGAAACCACAGTCGGCAGCAACGGTACCGAGCCACAGGTTGTGTTGAGAAAACAAGGGGCTGGTGAAAGACTCAGGCAGAATCGGAGAATGAGAACCGATGGGGCAGATAGAATACAGTGCCGGGAATCGTATGGTCCTGCAATTTGAAAATAAGATAAATAAAAACATCGACTATTTTCTAGATGGAGATGATTTATTTTTTAACGCAGGCAAACTGTTATATTTTCTATTCCTTAACAGAATAGTCCGGGACAATTTCAACGCGGCCCAATAATCCCCTCATAACAGGTGTCTACACAAAATTCTGAACCACAGATCTGCTTAGAATGTATAAATTGCCTGTCTGACATTAATAAATGGAATGATATACCCTTAATTATTGTTTCAGAGATCAAAAATCCATTTCAATAGATATGGATCTAATCTGACCCGGAGCAGCTTCAATGTACAAATATTTGTTGCACCTGTACAAAAGTTAGAAATTTTTAGGTATTTCCATGTTTGAGCATTTTGGGTCACTTTAGGAAAAGTCATCAAATTTCGGCTGAGAATGGCATTTGGGTGTTTTTACTGCTGTCACATGTCAAAACGGGTCAAACATGACCGGTACGGTATGTAAGGGTTAAAAACAATCTGCGGTGCAGAGGGATTTGGGAGACTTCGTGCAGCTTTCCCAGAAGTTTAACCTGCAGCTTGAGCCGGTGGTGATGATGGCAAATGCGAGGACTGCATTCATTTCGAGAGGACTGGGACGTAAACGCAAGGACGTCAGTCTCAGGCTCAATACGTCATTGGTGAGGCCACATTTCGAGTTTTGTGAGCAGGTCTCGATCTCTTATCTCACAGGGGATGTGAGACATTGGAGACGGTTCCCGGGAATGATAACGGGATTGAACGTGGTGTTGTAGGAGGTGTATTTGACAGCTCCGCGAGACAGAACACCCACACACAGAGATTCAGGAACAGCTTCTTCCCCTGCGCCATCACATCTTTCAATGCATCAGCAAAAACTCGACATATTTGCGGTGTTTATTAATATTTGCAGTTTACATTAATTGTACATCTTTGTGCAGTACTGATCCTTCAAAAGAACAAATTCCAGGCGTTATAAGTTTCAGATAATAAATGAAATAGCGATTCTTGAGGAAAACATCCGATAAGAGTGGACAGGACACTTGGCCCGCTGGTCTTCACCAGTCACACTGAGTACAGGAGTCGGGAGGTCACGTTGCCGTGATACAAGAGGGGCACAGACAGAGGGCATGCGGACAGACTTTCACCCAGGGTTGGGTTATCGAGCACCAGACGGGACAAGATTGAGGTTAGAGTGAATTGAAAGCAGAAAGAGAGAGGGAGAGAGATATCAGGGAGACGGAGGGTTCAGAGAGAACGGGGAGGGTAGACAGAGAGTGTCTGGGGGAGCGAAGGAGAGAGAGATGTAAGAGGTGTGCAGAGGGAGAAGAGAAAGAGTGGGCGGAGAAAGTTTGAGGAAATAAGGGGAGGCGAGGGGGTAGAGAGAAAGGTAGAGGGAGCGCGGAAGAGCGGGACGGGGGAATGGCGAGAGAGAAGGGGATAGACGGCGAGAGGGAATTGTCGGGGTCTGGTGGGGAGAATATGATTGCAACAAGAGGAGATGGAGTAGGAGGGAGGGACAGAGAGTGTGGGGAGGGAATTTGAAAGGATTTAGGAGTGAGAGAGAAGGTGGAGAAAATGGGGGCAGTCGCTTGATTCATATCGACTCCACTGGCTGTTGGCAGAGACCCTGGACCTTTTCAGGAACATCCGGGAACAAA
Source organism: Hypanus sabinus (assembly GCF_030144855.1). Lineage (NCBI taxonomy): Eukaryota > Metazoa > Chordata > Chondrichthyes > Myliobatiformes > Dasyatidae > Hypanus > Hypanus sabinus. The sequence continues at coordinate 80,331 of NW_026781573.1, read as the reverse complement.
GGTGCCGACTTCTCGCAGATGAACCGCCGATCGGGAACATCACAAGTGTCACCACTTCCGCACCGTCTGCAGACGGTCGTTCCAGAGGGCTTGTACAGGAGACTCTGGCCCACAGTCCTATACAGGAGGGTTAAACAATTTCAACAGAGACAAAACAGCTTCAGTAGAGGACCCGAGCGGAGTCCGTCCCCAAGCCAATCCCATGAATTCGATCTCTAATTGCCTGTATGAGTTCTCAAACGTCCCACACAACCACTCTCCCCCACGTCCCCGTGCCGGTACTCAGAAAAATACCACGGTCCGAATGTCTCCCCACAACCCTGTGTTAGTTCCCTAACTAATCTTACTGACCCAATGATTCCCCACAGCCCCGTATCCCCCAAACTAATCCCACCGAACCGCTTCCTCACCACAGACCACTTTCAGTCCCCATACGAATCGAACAGGCCCACCCTCCCCCCTCTGATCTGTTTCAGTCCCCGAACAAACCCCACTGTCCCACCGTCTCCCCACAGACCTATGTCTGTCCGAAATGAATCCCACTGTTCCACACTCAGCCCTGTGTGGTTCCAGGTTCATCTCGTTGTCTCTTCCTTTACCCAGAGCTTCGTGTCTGTCTCCTGACATATCCCACTACACCGCGCTATCCCCATACCCTCTGGTCCGCCTCCAGACTTATACCACTGGCACCCTCTCTCCCACCTCCTTGCCTCAGTTCGCAAACTAATTCCGTTATCCCATTGTGTACCACCGCCCTGTATCTGTCTCCAAACTAATCCAAACTACTCTCTCCACTCAGATACATGTCATTCACCAAACTCATCCCACTGTTGCTCCCTTTGCTCACAGCCAGGCGAAAATCTCCAAAATAATCCCACTGCACGTCGCTTACCAATCCCACATGCGTCAGCACGAAAATAATCTCTGTCACTGATCTCTCCCCACTGCCCTCTGTCAGTTTCCAAAATATTCCCACTGCAGTGTCCTCCCCGACAGACACTTTCAGCCCGAAAATGTTCCCATTGTACAGCACGCTCCCGACAAACTCGGACTGTCTACAAACAAATCACAATGCCCCTCCCTTTCCCCACGAAACTAATTCAGACCGTAATCCCAATTGCTCCCGTCAGGACTATGTCAATAACCAATCTTCACCCCACAGATTAGTGATAATCTCACCCGTTTTCGCATTTGACAATCCAGTAAGCAGGTTTGTTGTCCAGAAGATTGTGGGATACAAAGCGCTGGGAAGTTAAATTAACTTGATTAATGCGTAGAATCGAAAAATATGTACTTCTCTCAGCTGATTACAACAGAAATCTGGGATGGGTCTGTCTGGAAGGAGCTTCATTCCGTGTCTGACCCCGGGAGTGTGGGATGGGACGGTGTGGGGGGAGATTCACTCTGTGTCTGACCCCGGGAGTGTGTGATGGGACGGTGCGGACGGAGATTCACTCTGTGTCTGACCCCGGGAGTGTGTGATGAGACGGTATGTAGGGTGAATCACTCTGTGTCTGATCCCGGGAGAGTGTGATGGGACGCTGTGGAGGAAGCTTCACTCTGTGTCTGACCCCGGGAGTGTGGAATGGGACAGTGTGGAGGGAGATTCACTCTGTGACTGACCCCGGGAGTGTGTGATGGGAAAGTGTGGAGGGAGATTCACTTTGTATCTGACCCCGGGAGTGTGTGATGGGACGGTGAGGAGGGAGCTAAACTCATTGTCTGACCCGGAGATTTTGTGATGAGACGGTGTGGAGGGAGATTCACTCTGTGTCTGACGCCAGGAGTGTGTGATGGGACGGTGTGGAGGGAGATTCACTCTGTGTCTGACCCGGGGAGTGTGTGATGGGACGGTGTGGAGGAAGATTCACTCTGTGTCTGATCCCGGGAGTGTGAGATGGGACAGCGTGGAGGGAGATTCACTTTGTATCTGACCCCGGGAGTGTGTGATGGGACGGTGAGGAGGGAGCTTAACTCATTGTCTGACCCGGAGATTTTGTGATGAGACGGTGTGGAGGGAGATTCACTCTGTGTCTGACGCCAGGAGTGTGTGATGGGACGGTGTGGAGTGAGATTCACTCTGTGTCTGACCCGGGGAGTGTGTGATGGGACGGTGTGGAGGAAGATTCACTCTGTGTCTGATCCCGGGATTGTGAGATGGGACAGCGTGGAGGGAGATTCACTTTGTATCTGACCCCGGGAGTGTGTGATGGGACTGTGAGGAGGGAGCTTAACTCATTGTCTGTCCCTGGGATTTTGTGATGGGACGGTGTGGAGGGAGATTCACTCTGTGTCTGAACCCGGGAGTGTGTGATCGGACGGATTGGAGAGAGATTCACTCTGTTTCTGACCCCGGGAGTGTGTGATGGGACGGTGTGGTGGAAGATTCACTCTGTTTCTGACCCCGGGAGTGTGTGATGAGACTGTGTGGATGGAGATTCACTCTATGTCTGACCCCGGGAAGGTGTGATAAGACGGTGTGGAGGGAGATTCACTCTGTTTCTGACCCCGGAGGTTTGCGATGATTCCTGTGTTACTGTGTGATCTTTTCGAGCTGTGACACATACCGCTTCATCACTTGTATTGATTTCCAGCAGCCTTGAGTCACGGTTTGAACATTCTTGCTCCGCTTTTTGGAAAGTGGTATCAAACGTGGATACGTAATAACACCGATCTTTATTTGTGACCCAGTCCTTGGAATACGTTTGCTCTGGAAATCAGGAATAAGAAACAGTGAGACACAGAGTGAATCTCCCTTCAGACTTTCCTGTCACACGCACCCGGGGTGACACACAGAGTGAAATTCTCTCCACGGGGTAGAATCACGCACACCTGAGGTCAAGCACAGAGTGAATATCCCATACACAACGTCTCATTGTAAATTTACAAAGATCAGACAGAGTGAATTTCTCTCCACACCATCCATCACACACTCCCGGGATCAAGACACAGGGTGAATAGAACATGGAACATAGAATAATACAGCACAGTACAGGCCATGTGGCCCAAAATGTTGTGCCTATACTTAAACCCTTCCTCCCATATATCCCCCTACATTAATTTCCTCTATATGCCTGTCTAGTAGTCTCTTAAATTTCACCAGTACATCTGTCTCCACCACTGACTCAGGCAGTGCATTCCACAAACCAACCACTCTCTGAGTAAAAAGCCTTCCTCTAATATCCCCCTTGAAATTTCCACCCCTTACATTAAAGCCATGTCTTCTTGTATTCAGCAGTGGCGCCCTGGAGAAGACGCGCTGGCTGTGCACTCTATCTATTCGTCTTAATATTTTGTATACCTTTATCATGTCTCCTCTCATCCTCATTCTTTCCAAAGAGTAAAGCCTTAACTCTTTCAATCTCTCTTCATAATGTATACTCACTAAACCAGGCAGCATCATGGTAAATCTCCTCTGTACCCTTCCCAATGCTTCCACATCCTTCCTCTAGTGAGGGGACCTAAACTGGACACAATACTCCGAGTGTGGCCTAACCGGAGTTTTGTGGAGCTGCATCATTACCTCGTGAATCTTAAACTCTATCCCTTGACGAATGAAAAGTAACAGTCCTTAAGCTTTCGTAACTACCCTCTCTACCTGTGAGGCAACGTTTAAGGATCTGCAGACATACACCCGCAGATCCCTCGGCTCCTCCACACTACCAAGTATCCTGCCATTTACATTGTACTCTGCCTTAGAGTTTGTCTTTCCAAAGAGTAGCACCTCACACTTCTCCGAGAGGAACTGCATCTGCCGCTTCTCAGCCCATTTCTGCATCTTGTCAATGTCTCCCTGCAGTCTTTGACAATCCTCCACACGATCCACAACACCACAAACCTTCGGGTCGTTTGAAAACCTGCCAACCCAGATGTCTACCCCCACATCCAGGTCGTTAATAATATTCACGAAAAGTAGGAGTCCCAGAACCGACATTGTGGGAAACCACTAGACACAGCCCTCCAATCCGAATGTACTCCCTCCACCACGACCCCCAGTTTTCTGCAGGCAAGCCAACTCTGAATCCACCTGGCCAAACTTCCCTGGAGCCCGTGTCTTCTGCCTTTCAGAATAAGCCTACCGTGTGGAACCTTATCAAATGTAGGTTCCGGTGAGTTTTGTTTCGTTAGTTTAGAGTTATAGAACATGTCAGGCAGGATGTTGGAATGTACTCCTTGAAGGGTGAGGGTAGTCAGGGAGACCTTCTCTGTCGCTAACAACGACACCTGCAGGAAGTGCATCCAGCTGCAGCTCCTAACCTCCGGATCAATCCCGAGAATGATGAGTTTATAGATAGTGGTTTCAGGGAGGTAGTTACGGCAAAGCAGCAGCGCACCGGTAATTGGGTTATCGTCACGCGAGGGAAGGGGGAAAGGGCAGACAGAGCAGGGATCCCCCGTGGCCTTTCCCCTCAACAACATGTATACCGATTTGGATGATGTTGGGAGGGATGACTTACCTGCGACAAGCTGCGGCTGCTGGATCTCTGGCACTGAGTCTGGTTCTGCGGTGCAGAAGGGAGGGGTTAGAGGAGGAGAGCGGTAGTGATAGAAGACTCGATAGTTAGAGGTATAGAGTTAAAAAAAAGCTTCCTTTAATATCCCCCTTGAACATCCCACCCGTTAACTTAATGTCATGTCCTCTTGTACTGATCAGTGGTGCCCTTCAGAAGAAGTGCTGGCTATCCACTCTATACATTCTTCTTAATATCTTATACACCTCCGACATGTCTCCTCACATCCTCTTTCTCTCTTTGTAAAACCCTCGCTCCCTTAATATCTGATCATCATCTATACTCTCCAAACCAGGTAAATCTCCTCTGTACCCTTTCCAATGCTTCCACATCCTTTCAATAGTGAGACGTCCAGAACTGGACACAGTACTCCAAGTGTGGCCGAACCAGACTTTTCCAGATCTACACCATTACCTCGTGACTCTTAAACATAGAACATCGAATAGTACAGAACGTTACAGGTCCTTCAGCCCACAATTCCTCCATATACTTATCTCGTAGTTTATTAAACGTCACTGGTGTATCTGTCTCCCCCACTGACTCACGCAGTGCATTCCACGCACCAACCACTCTCTAAGTGAAATACCTTTCTCTAATATCCCCGGTGAACTTTCCTCCCCTTATCTTAAAGCCATATCCTCTTGTATTGAGCAGTGGTGCCCTGGGAAAGAGGCGCTGGCTGTCCACTATATCTATTCCACTTAATATCATGTATACCTCTATCATGCCTCCTCTCCAGGCATGCGTTAACGTTCCGTGTGTCAGACACACGCATGAACGCAAACCCAAAACCTCTCACCCAACCCCCATTCCCGCCATAGCTACTCATCACACGCGCATAGTGTCAAACACAGAGTCCCATCGTACATACACGGGGTGAGACACAGTGTTAAGTTCCCTGCACCGTCCGATCACACACTAACACGGTCAGACGCAGATTGAATCTCCCTCCCCGCGGACCCATCACATACTCCAGGCGTCAGACGTGGAGTGAAGCTCCGTGCTCACGGCCTTTTATAAACGCCCGGGCTCAGACGTGGAGTGAAGCTCCGTGTTCACTGCCTTTTATAAACTCACGGGCTCAGACGTGGAGTGAAGCTTCCATCCATATTGTTCCATCAAACACTCTCGGAGACAGACACAGACACTCATTCCAGCGGTCAGACGTGATGTGAAGTTTCTTGCACACCATCCTGTCACACTTTTCCCAAGTCAGATTCTGAGTGTTCCTCCTAGTTCACCGCCCCTCACACACTCCCGGGGTTAGGCACAGAGTCCGGCTCCCTCAACACCGCCCCTCACACACTCCCTGGATCAGAGAACAGAATTTAGATCCTCTACAAAGTCTAATCACACACAGCTTGATTAGACACAGCGTGAGACTCTCTCTCCACGGCCCCATCAGCCTCTCCAGCGGTTAGAGACAGAAGGAAACTCCCTCAGCGCACACGACGAATATCGGAGTGAGAGTGATTATCCATCGTCAGTTTCTCAACGCAGCAAATTTCAGACACAGAGTGAAGCTGCCTCCACACGCCCCCATCTCACACTCCCGAGTATACAACAGTGTGAATCTCCGTCTTTACGTCCCATCACGCAATTCCTGGAGGGTCACAGAGTGAGGCTCTCTCTGAACCATTCCATCACAACCACCTGTGTTTTCACACAAAGCGAAGCTTCGCCCAAACCCTCCCATGGCACGCTCATGGGGTCAGACTCCCTCCAATCACACAATCCGGTGTCACATAGAATAAACATCCATCTGTACTGTCCCATCACCACTCCTGGAATCAAACACAAACTCTCACTCTCGGCGATCCCTTCATACACTCCCGGATTCAGACACAGATTGAATCTCCCTCCACACAATCCCGTCAAACACTCCCGGAGTCAGACACAGAGTGAATCTCCCTCCACACCGTCCCATCACACAATCCCAGGGTCAGACACAGAGTGATTATTCCTCTACACGATCCCATCACACACTCCCAGGGTCAGACACAGAGTGAATCTCCCTCCACACCGTCCCATCACAGACTCCCGGGATCAGACACAGAGTGAATCTCCCTCCACACCGTCCCATCACACACTCCCGGGGTCAGAGTGAAAAGCTCTTTCCACACAATCCCGTCAAACATTGCCGGGTTCAGAGTGAAAAGCTCTCTCCACGGTGCCATAACACACTTCACGGATCAGACATGGGGTGTATCTCTCTGGGCAGTGTTCCGTCAGACAATCCCGCTGTCACACACAGAATAAATTTGGATCCATTAGACACTCCCAGAGTGAGACATGGAGTGAAGCAGCAATGTTACGTCTCACAATCCCGTGTTCAAAAACAGAGTGAATCCACCTCCACAACCTCCCATCACACTGTCCTAGATTCAGTGACAGAGGGAAACACCCTTCATGTAGTCCCATCATGCTCGCCGGGTCAAAGACAGTGTGATTCACCCTCCATCCCATCTCTTCACACACTTCTGATGCTAAGCACAGAGTACCGCTTCCTCTCTCCATGCCTACCGTGTGATGAGGAGCGGGTGAAAGAGGGGGATGATGCATCACCTCTTCTGCTGATCAGCAATTCACAGATTTGAGCTTTGGCTTCTTTGACAGATCTGTACTTCGTTTCCATCTCAGTGAACTGGAGACGGAGATCGCTGTTCATTCGTTTAAGATCGGACAGATTAGATTTTCCGTGACATGTTTCGTAAGACTGACGAATCTGTGACACTGAGAGAGATGGTGAGGGATGTTTAGAGTTTACAGTGATACATGAGTCAGCGTCACGCTACCGAACGGGTCACAGAGAGTGTTTTGTCAGTGTCACGGTGAAGAGTGTCACAGTGAAGGATGTGCTGTTGGCACAGTGAGAAGCGTCGGCGCCACATTGTCGGGCGTGTATGTTTCACACTGAGGGGTATATCAATGTCCCGGTGAAGGTGCTGTTATTTCCATGGGCGAGGAAAATGTGTGGGTGAGGGGACTTGTGGTGTCACGGTGGGTGGAGTATCTGTGTCATGGTGTGAGGTTCGCTGGTTTCACAGAGAGGGGTATGTCTGTGTCACGGAGAGAGACATGTCATGGCCACGGTGTGAGTGAGAGGGTCACACTGAGCTGTGTGTCGGTGTCACGGAGAGCACTATGTCGGTGTTATTGTGAACTTAGGTGTCTGTATCCCGGTGAGGGTTTTGCCTGTGTCAGGGTGAGGTGTGGGTTATTGTCTCAGTGATCTGTGCATCGGCGTTATGTTAAGGAGCGATACTGTCACAGTAAGGGGTGTCACATAGACGTCTGAGTCTTTTTCAAGATGCGGTGCGGAGCGGATCACATTGAGGAGCGTGAAGATGCCACGGTGTACGCAACCTCAGCGTCACGGTGAAGAACGTGTCAGTGTCACTGTGAGGTGTGTTTGTTTGGTGCCTTGAGGAGTTTATCAGTAACACCGTCAGGGACATGTCGTTGTTACTGAAGGGTAACATATGGTCAGTGTGACAGACTTGTGCGTGTCACTGCGATGGTCTTGTCGGTTTCGCGGTTAAGTGTGTATCTATGTCTCTTTGAAGGTCGTGACCGTAATACGGTAAGAGCATTGTCAATGTAATGGTGAATGGCGTGTCGGAGTCAGCATGAGTCTTGATCGTGTTACGGTAAAGACCGTGTTCTTATCACGGTCAGGTAAGTGTCCGTGTTGTAGGAGATAGAGCATAGAATTGTACAGCACAGTACACGCATTTCGGCCCACAATGTTATGCCGACCCGTAAACCTTGCCTCGCATATAACTCCCCACATACCTGTCCAGCAGCCTCTTAAATTTCTCTGATGAATCTGCCTCTGCTATTGACTCAGGAAGTGCATTCCACGCACGAACCACACTCTGAATATTTTTTTAAAAAAGAATTTCCTCTAATATCCCCCTTCAACTTCCTAACACTTACCTTAAAGCCACGTCCTGTTGTATTGAGCAGTGGTCCCTTGGGGAAGAGAAGCTAGCTGTCCACTGTACATATTCCTCTTAATATCTTGTATACCCCTATCTTGTCTCCGCTCATCCTCCTTCTCGCCAAAGAGAAAAGCCTTAGCTCCCTTAATCTCTGATCGTAATGCACACTCTCTAAACCAGGCAGCATCCTGGTAAATCTCCTCTGTTCCCTTTCCAATGCTTCCACATCCTTCCTATGGTGTGGCGATCAGAACCGTGGACAGTACTCCAAGTGTGGCCTAACTTGAGTTTTATAGAGCTACACCATTACCTCACTTAATTATGCTGTTGGCGAGGAAAACCGACCAAAGTGCCTCTGGCACTGAGTCTGACCCTGTGGTGCAGAAGGATGGGACGGGGAAGAGGAGAGCTGTCGTCATTGGGGACTCTATATTCAGGGGTGCAGACAGGAGATTTTGTGGATGTGAGAAGGAAACCCGCATGGTTTGCTGCCTCCCGGGTTCCAGAGTCCGGGATGTCTCTGACCGAGTGTTGACATCCTGGCACGAGACGGAAAGCAACCAGAAGTCGTGATCCATGTTGGTACCAACAACATAGGCTGAAAGAGTGATGAGGGTCAGAAGAGTGAGTTACGGGAACTAGGCAGAAGGCTGAAGAACAGGACCTCAAGGGTTCTGTTCTCAGGATTACTGCCAGGGCTACGTGATAGTGACGGTAAGAATTGGAGGAGATGGCAAATGAATGCGTGGCTGAGGAGCTGGTACATGGTGCAGGGTTTGAGATTTTTGGATCATTGGGATCTATTCTGGGGATGTTAGGACGTGTGCAGATTGTACGGGTTGAACCTAAACTCAAGGGGGAGCACTATCCTTGCGTGTATGTTTTCTACTATGGTTCTGGAGGGTTGCAAGGTGCAAGGTGATGGGACCCGGAGCGATAGGAAAGTGCAAGAAGTGCATGGAGTAAAGCCAGATCTAACATATAGGGAGGCATTGAGGAAAGAGAAGCCGAATAAAGGGTTTAAAGATAGTAAAGTAGAAGGGCTAAATTGTGTGTACTTCAATGCAAGAAGAATCAGGAACAAAGGTGATGAATTGAGAGCTTGGGTACATACATGGAATTATGATGTAGTGGCCATGACAGAGACATGTTTGGCACCAGGGTAGGAATGGATTCTCAATATTCCTGGTTTTCAGTACTTTAAAAGGAACAAAGAGGTGGGAGAGGGGCGGAGGGGTGGCATTACTGGTCAGGCATACTATTACATCTACAGAAAGGGTTTGTAATGTTGCAGGATCCTCTTTTGAGTATGGGTGGAAGCCATGAAAAGAAAGGGAGCTGTTACTGTACTGGGATGATTCTACTGGTAGCAGCAGAGGTACAGCGGAACAGATTGGAAGGCAGTTATGAAAGGTGCAAAAATAACAGGGTTGTTATCATAGGTGGCATTAACTTCCCTAATATTGATCGGCACGTGTTTAGTTCCAAGGGCTTAGATGGGGCAGATTTTATTTACTGTGTCCAGGACGAATTACTATCACAGTATGCTAACATGCCGACTAGGGGGAATGCCATACTAGATCTAGTATTAGGTAACGAAACCGAGAGGGTCACGGATCTCTCAGTGGGTGAGCATCTGGGGGACTATGATCACCGCTCCCTGGCATTTAGCATTATAATGGAAAAGGATAGAATCAGAGAGGACAGGAAAATTTTTAATTGGGGAAGGGGAAATTATGAGGCTATAAGGCTAGAACATACGGGTGTGAATAGGGATGATGTATTTGCAGTGAAATGTACTATGAATATCTTGCAGGACTTTAGGGATAAATTTGTCCCGGTGCAGAAGAGAAAGAATTGTAGGGTGAAGGAACCATGGGTTTCAAGTGAAGTGGAAAATCAAGTCAGGTGAAAGAAGGCAGCATACATGAGGATTAGGAAGCAAGGATCAGATGGTTCTATTGAGGAATAAAGTGTAGAAAGAAAGAAGCTTAAGAAGGGGTTGAGTCGCGCAAGAAGGCGTCATGAGAAAGCCTTGGCGTGTAGGGTAAAGGAAAGCCCCAGGGTTTCTTCAATTATGTGAAGAACAAAAGGATGACAACAGTAATGGTAGGACCAATCAGAGATAGAAGTGGGAAGATGTGCCTAAAGGCTTTGGAGGTGAGCGTGGTCCACAATGAATACTTCTCTTCGGTATTTATCAATGAGCGTGAATTTGATGACGGTAAGGACAATATGAGTGAGGTTGATGTTCTAGAACATTTATATTAAGGGAGAGGAGGTGTTGGGGTTGTTAAAATGCATTAGGACGGAAAAGTCCCCGGGGCCTGACGGAATATTCCCCCAGGCCGCTCCACGAGGCGAAGGAAGAGATTATCGAGCATCTGGCTAGGATCTTTCTGTCCTCGTTGTCCATGGGAATGGTAGCAGAGGACTGGAGGTAGGCGAATGTTGTCCCCTTGTTCAAAAATGTTAGTAGGGATAGGGATAGGGTAGTAGGGATATAAAACTCTGCTTAGGCCAAACTTGGAGAACTCTGTCCAGTTCTGGTCACCTCACTATAGGAAGGATGTGGATTACTGGAAAGGATACAGAGATTTACCAGGACGCTGCTTGGTATATAGAGTATGGATTATTATCAGAGATTAAGGGCGCTAGGGCTTTACTCTTTCGAGAGAAGGAGGATGAGAGGAGACATGATAGAGGTGTACAAGATATTAACAGGAATCGATACTGTGGACAGCTAAAATTATATTAATTATAGAAAGTGAGCCTTACGTCTGTGGCGGGAAAGCTTTTGGAAACGATTCTTAAAGATAGGATCTATGGGAATTTAGAGAATCATGGTCTGATCAGGGACAGTCAGCATGGCTTTGTGAAGGGCAGATCGTGTCTAACAAGCCTGATAGAACATTTGAGGTGGTGACCAGGCATAAAGATGAGTATAGTGCTGTGGATGTGATCTACATGGATTTTAGTAAGGGATTTGATAAGGATCCACACGGTAGGCGTATTCAGATAGTCAGAAGGCTTGGGATCCAGGGAGGTTTGGCCAAGTGGATTCAGAATAGACTTGCTTGCAGAAGTCAGAGGGTCGTGGTGGAGGCAGTACATTCAGAATGGAGAGCTTTAACTAGTGGTGTCCCACAAGTATTTTTTCTGGGACCATTAATTTCCGTGATTTTTATTAACGACCTGGATATGGTGGTAGAAGTGTGGGTTAGCAAGTTTACGGACGACACAATGGTTGGTCGTGTCGTAGATAGTGTAGGGGATTGTCGAAGTTAAGGAGACGGAAGTTCAAGGGGATATTAGAGGAAGGATTTTCACTCAGAAAGTGTTTGGTGCGTGGAATGCACTGCCTGAGTCAGTGGTGGAGGCAGATCTAAGAGAGAAGTTTAAGAGGCTACTAGACAGGTATATGGAGAAATTTAAGTAGGGGGGTATAGCGGATGCAGTATTAGATTTTTGGCACAGCATTGTGGGTTGAAGGGCCTGTAATGTGCTGTACTATTCCATGTTCTATGTTCTCACAAATCATAAACTCTACCTCTCGAAATTTGATTGCTAATACCCCATACGCTGTCTTAAGTACCCTATCTACCTGTGAGGCACACTTTAGGGATCGGTGGACATGTACACCCAGATCCCTCTGCTCCTCCACACTGCCATGTGTCCTGCCATTTACGTTTTACACTGCCTTGGAGGTTGTTCTTACAAGGTGTACCACCTAACACTTCTCGGGGTTGAACACCAACTGCTTCTTCTCAGCCAACTGCTGCATCCAAACAATGCCTCTCTGCAATCTTCGACAATCTTCTACACTATCTAAAACACCACCAAACTTTTTGTCGTCTGCAAACTTGCCAGCCCACCCATCTACCCTCACATCCAGGTCGATAATGAAAATCGCAAAAGGTAGAGGTCCCAGAAAGGATCCTTGATGGACAGCATTGGTCACAACCTTCCAATCCGAATGTACTTCTCCCCTCCCCCCACAAACCTCTGTTTCCTGCAGAAAAAATAAATACCGCATTCACCTGGCCAAATGTCCCGGTATCCCATGCCTTCTGATTTTATGAATTAGCCTACAGTGTGGAACCTTGTCAATCGCCTTACTAACCGCCATCTATACCATATCTACTGCAATACTCTCATCTGTAAGTTTGGTTAACTCCTCAAAGAAATCTATCAGGCCTGTTAGACACGATCTGTCTTTCATAAAGCCATGCTGACGGTCCCTGACCAGACCATTATTCTCTAAATTCCCATAGATCATCTGTCTAAGAATCTTTTCCAACCGGTTTCCCACGCCCGACGAGAGGCTCACTGGTCTATAATTACCCGGACTATCCCTACTACCTTTGTCGAGCAAGAGGACAACTTTCGCCTCCCCCCAATTCGGCGGTACCATTCCGGTGGAGAACGAGGACATAACGATCCTAAACAGAGGCTCAGCAATCATTATCCCCACATCGTGGAGCAGCCTGGGGAACATTCCGTCAGGCCCCTTTACTTACCCGTTCTCATAAATTTGAACAACAACACGTCATCTCCACTACAATCAACATGCTCCAGAACATCAACGTCCATCATATTGTCCTCACCGTCATCAGGTTCTCTCTCATTGGTGAATACCGAAGATAACTATTCATTGAAGACCTCGCTCTCTTCCGCAGTCTCCAGGCCCAACTTTATCCCACCTTTCTCTCTAATTGGTCCTTCCTTCACTCCTGTCTTCCTTTTATTCTTCTGATAACGGAGGAATGCCTCACCCTACTCGCAAAGGCCTTCTCATGTCCGCTTCTGGCTCTTCTGAGACCCTCTTAAGCTCCTTTCTTGCTATCCTTTATTCTTCAATAGACACATCTGTCCTTTGCTTCCTAAACAGCAGGTATGCTGCCTTCTTCCAACTGACGAGATTTTCCACCTCATTAGTTACCCATGGTTGCTTCACACTACCGTTCTTTATCTTAGTCTCAAGACAATTTTATCCCTAACATCCTGTCAGAGATCCCTAAACTTCGACCATATATCCTGCCACAATTTGTGTGGTTGGGACTAGTGGGATCAGTGCTGGGTCCATTTTTATTTGTCATCTATATCAATGATCTGGAATGTAAAGTAATAAATTTGATCAGCAAATGTGCTGATGATACCAAGATTGGAGGCGCAGTGGACAGTGAGGAAGATTTTTAAACTTGCAGAGGTATTTGTACCAGCTGGTAAAATAGGCTGAATAATGGCAGAGTTTAATACAGACAAGAGTGTAGTATTGCAATTTGGAAGGACAAACCAAGGAGAAAATACAAGGTAAATGGTAGGGCACTGAGGAATGCAGTAGAACAGATGGATCTGGGAATACAGATACAAAATTTCCTAAAAGTGCCGTCACGGTTAGATAGGGTAGTAACGAGAGCTCTTGGTACATTGGTCTTTATATACCAAAGTATTGTATATAAGAATTGGAACGTTATGATGAGGTTGTATAAGGCATTGGTGAGGAAGAATTTGGAGAATTGCGTGACGCTTTGGTCAACGAATTACAGGAAAGTTATTAATAAGGTAAGAATGCTGAGAAGGTTTACATGGATGTTGCCGGGATTTAAGAAACTGAGTTACAAAGAAAGGTTGAATAGATTTGACAAGGTTCGACATGGAAGGTTAGTTAGGAAGTTTCAATCGTTAGGTATTAACATTGAAGTAGTAAAATGTATTCAACAGTGGCTGGTTGGGCGATGCCAGAGAGTAGTAATCGATACATCGTTGTCAGGTTGTAGGCCGATGACCAGTGGTGTGCCTCAATTGTATTTATCATATACATAAATAATCTGTATGATGGAGTAGTAAATTTGATTAGTAAGTATGCAGATGATAATAAGATAGGTGACGTTGTGGACAATGAAGTAGGTTTTCAAAGCCTGCAGAGTGATTTCAGAGAGGTTTAGTCTAGTTAGAGGAGTGGGCTGAGCGATGGCAGATGAATTTTAATGCTGATGTGTGAGGTGTTACATTTTGGTAGGACTAATCAAAATAGGACATACGTGGTAAGTGGTAGGCCATTGAAGAATGAAGTAGAACAGAGTGTTCTAGGAATAATGGAGCCTAGTTCCTTGAAGATGGAAACTGAAGTGGATAGAGTCGTAAAGAAAACTGTTGGTATGCAGTCCTTTATAAATCAACGCATTGAGTATCGGAGTTGGTATGTATGGTTAAGAATGTACAAGGCATAGAAAGGCAATATTTGGAGTATTGTGTACAGTTCTGGTCAACGAATTATAGGAAAAATGTCAACAAAATAGAGAGAGTACAGAGGAAATTTACTAGAATGTTACCTGGGTTTCAGCACCTAACTTACAGAGAATGGTTGACCAAGTCAGGCCTTTATTATTTGGAGCGTAGAAGGTTGAGGGGGTCTTTGATAGAGGTATTTAAAATTAAGAGGGGGATAGATAGAGTTGACGTGGATAGGCTGTTTCCATTGAGAGTAGGGGAGATTCAAACAAGAGTACATTAGTTGAGATTTAAGGGGTAAAATTTAGGGGAAACACCAGGGGAGACTTCTTTACTCAGAGAGTAGTAGCTGTGTGTAACAAGCTTCCAGTCTTAGTGGTAGAGGCGGGTTTGATATTGTCATTGAAAGTAAAATTACAGAGGTATATCGACAGCAAAGAAATGGAGGGTTATGGGCTGAATGCAGGTCGGTGGGTCCAGGTGAGAGTAAGCGTTCGGCACGGATTAGAATGACCGAGCTGGCCTGTTTCCTTGCTGTAATTGCTTAATGGTTATTGAGTTTAGATTAAGACTTTATTCCCTGGAGCGTAGAAGAATGAGGGGATATTTGATAGAGTTATATTCAATTGTAATGGGTATAGATAGAGTGAATGCAAGTGGGCTTTTTTCCACTGAGGCCAGGGAAGGAAAAAAGAGAGGACATGGGTTAAGGGTGAAGGGGGAAACGTTCACTTTTAACATTTAAGAAAATGCTGGAAATGTACATGGATGAGAGGTGTATGGCCAGTGTGACTGGCCAGAAAAATGTTTAGGCACACCCAATAGGGGACAAAAGACCAGTTTCTCTGCCGCAA
Organism: Hypanus sabinus; assembly: GCF_030144855.1. NCBI lineage: Eukaryota > Metazoa > Chordata > Chondrichthyes > Myliobatiformes > Dasyatidae > Hypanus > Hypanus sabinus. Next base: position 64,788 of record NW_026781573.1, on the reverse strand, counting down.
TGTTCTGCGGTTCTATGTCCATAGTTTATTTCCCTGCAAATTATCATCGCAATTAACACCCGCAAATTCTAGTCTGATAGCTTCACATTTTCCCTTCCCCAACTAAATTATTTACTGTCCTCTCTGAATCTAGCCTTTTCGATGATAAATCTAAAGGCCAGGTAGCGGTCGTTACTGCCCCCCAGATGCTCCCCCACTGAGAGATCTGTGACCTGACCCAATTCGATTTCTAATACTAGATCTATTTGGGCATTACCCCAGTCGGCCTGTCAACACTCTGTGACAGGAATCCGTTCTGGACACACATATCTGACTCTGCCCCGTCTAAGCTGTTGGAACTAATCAATTCTCAATCAAAATTAGTGAGGTTAAAGTCATCCATGATAACAACCCTCTTAAATATGCACCTTTCCAAAATATGCTCCTTGCTATCTCTACTGCTACCAGAGGGCATATAGAATACTCCCAATAGAGTAGCTTCTCCCTTGTTGTTCCGGAATTCCGCCCATACTGACTCAAAAGAGAACAGTACTACATTACCCACCCTTTCTGCAGCTGACCAGTCATGCCACCCCTCCTCCCCTTCCAGAAATATTGAGAATCCATTCCTACCCTGGTGGCAGCCAAGTCTCCGTAATAACCTCTGCATTATAATTCCGTGTATGGATCCAAGCTCTCAATTCATCATATTTGTTCTTGATGCTTCTTGCATTAAAGCAGACGCACTTTCGCCCTTCTTTCTTATTACTTTTAGACCCTTTATTCTTCTACTCTTTCCTCAATGCCTCTCTGTATGTTAGATCTGGCTTTACTCCATGCACTTCTTTCACTGCTCTATCGCTCCGGGTTCCATCCCCCTTGCAAATTAGCTTAAATCCTCACGAATCATGCTATCACCCCTACCAGCATGGATATTGCTTCCCCTCGGGTTCAGGTGCCACCCATCAAATCTATACAGTTCCCACCTTCCCCAAAATGGATCCCAATGTTCCAAAAATCTATAAGCTTGCCCCCTGCACCAACCCCACAGCCGCACATTCAACGGCCATCTCCTCCAGTTCTTTCCTTCACTATCACGTAACAGAGGCAGCAATCCAGAGAACACCACCCTTAAGGTACTGTGCTTCAGCCTTCTGCCTATTTCCCCAAACTCACAATTCAGGACCTCATCCCACTTCCCTATGGTGAGCTGTTTTTAATCGGTGTTATGGTAAGGGGGGATGTTGGTTTCACTGTTGTGTTTTGCCATAACAATTTATTCCACTCTCTTTATTAATGGTCTGACTCCACTCGGAGCCCGTTCCACTCACCATGGATTGAGAGACCCACCACCACCACGATGAGGGCGGACGTAACTAGGCAGAGTAGGCAGATCAGACGGTACGGTCTATTTCCGATCTTCACTTTCGACTCCTGTTCCTGCGCCGCTGCGGAGAGACCATACAACCATAAGACGATAATATATACTTTATAAATCCACAGGAGCAACTTAGTGATTACTTCACTTCAGTAACTTAGTGACTGTAGTGATATTTGCTGCAGACTGTGGATATTTAGAAAGAGAATATGCTGGAGTTTTAGGAGAACTTCAAGTTGGATAAGTCACGGAACGGACGAAATGTAAAGGAGGCTACTGTGGGAGGCGAGGGAGGAGATTGCTGAGCCTCTGGCGATGATCTCTGCATCATCAATAGGGACGGGAGAGGTTCCGTAGTATTTGAGAGTTGCGAATTATTACACCAAGTGAGTAGAGATAGCGCAGGAAATTATAGACCAGTGAGTCTTACCTCAGTGGTTGGTAAGTTGCTGGAGAAGACCCTGAGAGGCAAGACTTATGAACGTTTGGAGAGGTATATAATATTTAGGAGTAGTCTGCATGGCTTTGCCAAGGGCAGGTCGGGCTATACGTCCGTGATTAAATTTCCGTGAGGATGCGGCTGAACACTTTGATGAAGGAAGAACAGTATATCTAGTATATATAAATTTCAGCAAGGCTTTTGATAAGGTACCCCATGCAAGGCTAATTGAGAAAATAAGGAGGCACGGGATGAAATGGGATATTGCTTAGTGGATCCAGAACAGGCTTGCATGCTGAAGACAAATAGTGGTTGTAGACGCATCACATTGTACATGGAGGTCTTCAGTGGAGTACCCCAGGGATCTGCTCTGTGATCCTTATTCTTCGTGATTTTTATAAATGACATGGATGAAGAAGTGGAGGGATGGGTTAGTATGTTTGCTGATGACACATAGTTTCGAGACGTTCTGGGTAGTGTGGAGGGTTGCAAGAAGTTGCAGCGTGATATTGATAGGATACAAAACGTGGCTGAGATGTGGCAGATGAAGTTCAACCCGATAGGTGTGAAGAGGTTCATGTTGGTAGTTCAAATATCATGGCAAATTATAGCATTAATGATAAGACTGTTGGCAGTGTGGAGGATCAGAGGGATCTTGGGGTACGAGACCATATGAAGCTCAAAGCAGCTCCACAGATTGACTCTATGGGTAAGAAGGCATATGGTGTATTGGCCTTCATCAATCGTGAAATTGAATTTAGGAGCAAAGAGGTAATGTTGCAACTTTATAGGACCTTGGACAGACCCTGCTTGGGTACTGTGCTCAGTTCTGGTCGCTCACTGCAGGAATGACGTGGCAGCCATCTAACTGGTGCAGAGGAGATTTACGAGGATGTCTCCTAGAATGGGGAGCATGCCTTTTAAGAATAGGCTAAGTGAACTCGGCCTTTTCTCCTTGGAACGACGGAGGATGAAAGGTGACTTGATAGAGGTGTATAAGGTGATGAGAGGCATTGATCGTGTGGATATTCAGAGGCGTTTAGCCCAGGGCTGAAATGATTGCCACAAGAGGACACAGGTTGAAGGTGCTGGGAATTAGGTACAGTGGAGACGTCAGGGGTATTTCTTTTTACTCAGAGAGTGGTCAGTTCGTGGAATTGGCGGCCAGCAACTGTGATGAAGCCGGATAAGATAGGGTATTTTAAGAGATTAGTATTGCGCTGTAGGTTTTCTATGTTTCATAAGATATAGTAGCCGAAGTAGTACTTTCGGACCATCGAGACTGTTCCACTATTCAATCGTGGGCTGATCTAATTTTTTCAGTCATCCCCACTCCATTGTTTTTGCCCAGACCCTCTGAAACGCTGGCTAATCAAGAACCTATCTCTCTCTGCCTTAAATGCACTTGATGACTTGGCTCCCACAGCTGCTCGTGGCAAAAAATTCCATACATTTACCTCCCCCTGACTGATGTAATTTCTCCTCAGTTCTAACAGGACGTCCTTCAATCCTGAAGATTTGCTGTCTTGTCCTAGAATTCCTTACCAACGGAAGGAACTTTTCCATATCTAGACTGTTCGTAAATGTTCAGCATTCGGAAAATTTCTGTGAGATCTTCGCGTATTCTGCTGAACGCCAAGGAATACAGACCAAGAGCTGCCGGATGTCCCTAACACAGCAAACCTCTCATTCCTGGAATCATTCTAGTCAATCTTCTCTGAACCCTCTCTGATGTCAGTATATATGATGAACCCAAACTGAACACAATACTCTAAGTTTCTTCTCACCAGTGCCTTTTGGTACCTCAACAAATTTCAAATTCCTTGACTTGGTAATGGCTGACAGGTGCCTGACGGAGTCCAGAGATCTGTCAGATCTTCCCTGTACCTCCTCCGCTCCAGAGAAAGCAGCCCAGGTGTCCGACCTCTCATTGTAAGAAATGCCATCTTATCCCGGCAGAGTCCTGCTAAACGTCTCCGGAGGCTCCCCAACTCCCTGACATCCTTCCGATAATGGGGAGACCAGAACTGTATTCAATGCGCCTGATTCAGCCTAACTAGTGATTTATAAAGTTGCAACGTAACTCCTTGACATTTGTACTCAATATCCCGACTAATAAAGACAAGAATGCCATAGGACTTCTTAACCATCCCATCAAACTGCGTAGCCGCGTAACAGGAGCTATGAACATGGAGCCCAAGATCCTCTGCCCATCTAAAGTAAGGAAACGTTCGGCACAGCATTGTATCCGAATGGCCGGTTCTCTATGTTTCTATGTTACAGCACTGTTTATGGTTTTGGCTTTGACAGTGTGACATTTCTTTCATTAGAGTTACCAAGGTGCAACATTTCAGGTTTTTCCCTGTTAAACTCCACGCAGCTCCTGGTTTCCAAACCATGTCTGTAACTGATCTGCATCCCACTGAATATTTTGCCGGTCTTCTCCGCTCTCGACAGCGCCACTTCTCGCCGTATCATCAGCAAAGCGACTGACCCACCCATCTGTAATTTCATGCATAGTATTTATATACATTTATGAGCCGAGTGGTAATTTTGCAGTTCTATTCGATCCTGTTCAGAGCCCACTTGGAGTACTATGCTCAGTTCGGCTCGCCTTGGAAAGACGTCGAAACCATAGAAAGGGTTCAGAGGACATTTAGAAGAATATTTCCTGGATTGCACAGAATGCCTGATGAGAATAGTTTGAGTGAATTAAAAAAAAACAAATTGCTGCAGAACTCAGCAGGCCAGACAGCATCTATGGGAGGAGGTAGAGACGAAGTTTTGGGGCGAAACCCTTCATCAGGAGGGTTGAGTGAACTCAGTCTTTACTCTTTGGAGCGACGGAGGATGAGAGGTGACCTGATAGAGATATATAATGTTATGAGAGGCATTGATTGTGTGGATAGTCAGAGGCTTTTCCACAGGGCTGAATTGGATCGCAAAGGTAGGCACGGTTTTAAGGTGCTTGGAAGTTAACGCAGAGGAGATGTCAGGGGTAAGATTTTACGCAGCGAGTGGTGAGTGCGTGGAATGGGCTGACGGAGGCGGTGGTGGAGGTGGAAATGAGAGGATCTTTTAAGAGACTTCTTAATGGCTGCATGGAACTTAGAATAATAGAGAGCTATGGGTAAAGCCTAGGTTGTTCTAAGGTAGGGACATGTGCGGCCAGTTTTGTGGGCCGAAGGGCCTGTATAGTGACGTATGTATTCTACGTTTCTATGTTTCTAAAACACCCATCTACAATTTCATCCAGATCATTTATATACATCACAGACAGAGAATTAACTAGGGAGTCGAGTGACAACTTTTTATTACCCAGATGTTGTTAGTCTATGGGAGACAGAGGCAGATGCATTAGAAACTTGGAAAATTGCGAGTATGACACGTGATCCCTCCAGACGACGTCATCACTGTGAATACTAACCTGTTTGTGTAGTGGTTGACAAACCGTTAGGTCCCGAGGCAATGGGAGGATCTTCATCCTGATCGATGCCGGGTTTCTCTTTCCGAAAGTTCAGATCTGAATAGGTGGAGTTCAGATCGCCTGGGAGAAAGAGAGAGAGCAGATCAAGAGAGTGAGAGCGGTAGAGAATGGGGTAGGGTGTCAGGAAGAGAGAGGAGGGGTTGAGAGAAGAGAGAGAGGCAAATGAGGGAGAATGAGTGAGAATTCGAGTGAGAGGGTCAGGGAAAGTGGTAGAGACTCAAGAGGCTCTCGGGGGCAGCAGAGGAGAGCGATGGACAGAGAGAGGGTTGTAGCGACAGTGGTGCTGGGAGGGAAGATGAAAGAGAAAGTATCAGAAGGGAGTACGGGGTGAGAGAGGTGGAAACAGCGGGAGGGGTGGGGAGAGAGTCGGGAACAGTGAGAGGGCAGGGAGAGGTGTGAAAGACGGCGAAAGAGAGGGGGATTGAGAAGAGGGAGTGAGGGGAGAAGAAAAGTGAGAGGGTGATGGAGAAGAGTGAAGAAGACAATTTGCGAGAGAGGGCGATGAGCGAGTGGACACAGTGTAGGGGAAAGGGCATGACCCATGGATCGTCAGGAGGAGAGGGCGTGAGGGGAGTTCAGGGGCAAAATTAGGGACAGAGCCAGGTTGTAAGACCGGAGGGGCGGACAGGGAAGGATGAGAGGGAGCGGAGAGAGATGGACAGAACGCAAGGGGGAGACCGAGAATGGTAGAGACGGTGACTGTGATAGAGGAGTGACTGGAGGAAGGGGGGCAATGAGAGAGGGCGAAGAGAAGGGGACAGTGGGGGAGAGTAGGGAAAACGGGGAGAGAGGGGGAGAAACGGAGAGCGGAGAGGGTGTGAGGAGGTGAGGGAGCGGAGAGGAGGGGAAAGAGTGTGGGGTTAAGAACATTGAGAGAGCAGTTATGGATTTATACAGCGCCTCATCCTCACCGTTTCTCCCACTGCGTCCCTCCTCACCCTCCTCCCTCCTCACGGTGCTCACTCATCACCACAAACCCACCCTACAGCGCTCACTCCTCAGCGCCCCTTCCTCCACAAGGCACATACCATGCTAGCTCTCCTCACCGACCCTCAGCACACACTCATCAAACCACCCTACGGCGCTCCCTGTATACTGTCCCTACCAGGGCGCTCACACCTAACGGCACCCTCCCCACCGTTCCTCCCACAAAGTCCACCCACCCATCGTCTTTCCCATGCGTTCCCTCCGTCTTATGCTCAAACAAGCAATCCTTAGGGTGACTGTACGTTTGCCCTGAGATCTCTGGACAGGATTGAACACGTCAGCTAAACAGTGTCAAACCAACAAAGATAAAACTAACCTCGATCTTTCCGCACCCGGGGCGCAGAGCGGGTCTTGAAATTCAGTTCAGCATACGATACATCAGGTTCAGCTGGGGACAGGAAAGCGAGGGTCAGAGACAGACTGAAGTTCCCTCCACACAGTCGAATCACACACTCCCGGGGTCAGACACAGAGTGTAGCACCCTCCACCGCGTCCCATCACACACACCAGGATAAGCTACAGAATAGATCAGTCCCCTGTCTTTCTGCCCCACTCACCTCGGGAAGGGGACCGTGCGTCCGTATTTCCCAACTTCACATTCATGTGACTCTCGTTCCGGTCCATCCTGCCGAGTATTCTCTGCGTCTCTGAGCTCAGGTAGCTGAAACAACCGTTGTCAGAGGAAGCCTGTGTAAACAAGTGGGTTAGACCGGTAACAACCAACGCCGGATAAAGAGCTGATGAGAGTGGGGAGAAAGAAGAGAAGACTGGGGTCGGGGATAGAGAGGTTGTGACAATGGAAAGACTAGGGAGAAGGAAGCGAGTGAATGGGTGTGTCCAGAGAACAGGGAGGAAGAAGTGATGGAGATGGGGGATAATGAGCGGAGAGGGTGAGACTTGGAGAAATTAAGGCAGGAGAGTTGGGGAGTGATTGGAGAGACAGGGTCGGTGAACGGAGGTAAGGGTGAGAGATCAGGATGGAACAAGACAGCGGGGAGGAGGAGAGGAGGAATGGAGATCGCCGTTCAGATGGAGGAGGAATTCCGGGAGGTCTGAAGAAATGTGGAAACGAAGAAGGGACAGAGAAAGGAAAGGATTTGGAGGAGATGAGTTGAGAGAGGAATGAGCTGAGAGTGCAGGAATGAGAAAGGAGGGAACGACCGAGGGATTTTGTCACTCGTACAGAGTCTCAATTATCAAGGACAGATGCACCTCCAGCTGGTTTCTGCTTTGAGCATTGGACTTTCCCTCCCTCCGAGTGAGGTGAACAATTCACCTCGAAACACTGTCCATTCAGAGCGTTTCCTCGCTTTCCTCGTCCAGTGGCGCACTCTCTCATTCTCCCTCCTTATTCCGTGGCATTCCCTGTCTCTTCCTCTCGTTCTCCTTCGACAAGCTTCCCCCACTCTCCACTTTTCATTCTACTTTTCCCTCCCACAATTCTTTCTCACTTTCTATCCCATCTCCCTCCCCTCCTCAAACCTTGCTCTTTTCTCTACCTCCTCTCTCCCATATTTGCCCCACTGTCTCCCCTTCCCCATTGTCTTAATCCACACTGTCACCCGTCTGCCACTCCCTTTTGCTTCTCTCCAAGACCAACACTTCTGTCACCTTGACAGGCAGATGTGCTTACACGCTCACAGATCCTTTCAGTATTCCCCGTCCCTTCCGACTGTCTACCTTCATTTCCTTCGTCCCATCTCCACCCCTACTCCCATCCGAGATCCCCGTTCTCTCCCAGCACACCTTCCTCCTTCCCGCCCCCACTCTTTCTCTGCCTTTCGTTTTCCTCAGTCCCTCGCATCCTTCTCCCACCCTCGCCTGGCACTGGCTCCTTCTGTCCCACACAACTCAGCCCCTTCCACGGCTTCCCTATTACGCACCTTCCCTCTCCCCTTCCTCTACACTATCCTCTTTTAACGATTTTAACGGCTTTCTTTCCTCCTCTCCTCTTCCCTCATATTTCCACTCCCACTTCAGTTATGCCTTCACTCGCCCTCTTGGATGCCGTGTTTCCCTACTTTCTCAATAATCCTCCTATTGGATACCTTATCAAATGCCTTGCTGAAATCCATATACACTACATGTAATGCCCTTCCTTCATCAATGTGTTTAGTCACATTCTCAAGGAATTCAAGCAGGCTTGTAAGGCACGACCTGCCTTTGGTAAAGCGATGCTGACTATCCCTAATCATATTATACCTCTCCAAATGTTCATAAACCCTGCTTCTCAGGATCTTGTGCATCCACTGGTCAATAATTCCCTGGGCTATGCCCAACCCTTTCTTGAATAAAGGGTCAACATCCGCAACCCTCCAATACTCCGGAACATTTCCCCTCCCCGTTGATGATGTAAAGATCTTCGCCAGAGCCTCAGCAATCTCCTTCCTCGCCTTCCATTGTAGCCTAGGGCACATCTCATCCGTTCCAGGCGACGTACCGACCTGATGCTCTCCAAAAGTTCAAGCTCATCCCCTTTCTTAAAATCCACACGCTGAAGCTTTTCAGTCAGCTGCAAGTGATCGCTACAATCACCAAGATCCTTTTCCATAGTGAATACTGGAGCATAAAACTTCATTAAGGATCTCTGCTATATCCTCCGGTTCCATACACACTTCTGCTCTGTCACACTTGATAGGTCCTATTCTTTCGCGTCTTATCCTCTGAATCTCCACACACTTGAGGAAAGCCTTGGGGTTTTCCTTAATCCTGCCCGCCAAGAATTTCTCATGGCCCCTTCTGCCCCACCTATTTTCCTTCCTAACCTCATTCCAGTTAGCCTTATAATCTTCTAGATCTCTAACGTTAGCCATTTCTCTCAATCTTTTTGCAAGATGTTCATTTTCGTCTTGACTAGATTTAGTACAGCCTTTGTACACATGGTTCCTGTGCCCGACCATAACTTCCTTGGAACGTACCTTTGCCGAACTCCACACAAATATCCCCTGAACATTTGCCTCATTTATGCCGTGTTTTTCACTGAGAACATCTGCATCCAGTTTAAGCTTGCAGTTTCCTGACTGATAGCCTGATGATTCCCCTTACTCCTACTAAATGCGTTTCTAACTTTTCTGTTCCTATCTCTCTCCAACGCTATTGTAAGGAAGATAAAATAATGTTCGCTATCTCTAAAAAGGTCTCGCACTGAGTGTTGTGCTACCTGACGAAGTTCATTTTCCAATGCCATAAGAAGTGCATCGTCTCCTCTTATAGGCTTATCTACATATTATGTCAAAAAAATTTCATGAACAAACCTAAGAAACTCGATTTATCTAAATTCCTTGCTCCAGGGAGATACCAAATGATATTTTGGAAATACAAATCTCTCATCACGACCTCTTTATTATTATTACACCTTTCTACGACTTTCTTCCCAATCTAGTCCTCGATATCCCTGTTGCTATTGGGCGGCCTAAAAAAAAAACACCTGGTAAAGTTATTGACTGCTTCCTGTACGTAACCTCCACCCACAGAGATTCCGTAGATAATTCCTCTATGCTATCCAACTTTCCTGGAGCTTGGTCACTATCTCTGATAAACAGTACCCGCCTCTATCTCTTTTGCCTCCCTCCCAGTACTTTTTGACTGTCTCTAAATATCCAAGTATTTGTAATGGCCAACATATCATATCTCCAAAGGAGATAGTGATCACACACTACATCCCTAACCATAGCATTGGAGAGGGATAGGAGGAGATAAGTTAGCAAAGCGTTTAGTTGGAATCGGGGTAAAATATGAGGCTATTACTTGTTTACTCTCATATTGTGTACTGTTTGCAAACATCGCCGAATGTCCATCCAAACGAGATTCGTAAGTTTCTCCGTCCGGGGGCTACCATCACCCAGATGAATCCGGGAGCCGAACCGATGATCGCATTCCAGCTATCTTTTTTTTATTTTCTTGTAAACCCTTTCTTTAGCTTTCACAAGAGCTTTGAGTTCCCTTTTCGGTTTGAATAGGATACTTCTTGAGAAATGAGAACTTATTTATTTTTGGAATACATTTTTCACAGAAACGAAAGCAATTGCTGTTGTGCTGACAACCCTTGCAGATGTGGTTGGAGAAATGGCAGAAGAGTTCAACCCGGACAAATAGAAAGATAAAGCACAGTGTTAAGGACAAGACCGTGTCGATGAGCAGAGGGATCTTCCGGTCCGTGTCTGTAGCTCCATGAACGTGGCTCCGCAGTTTGCAGACGATATGAGGATAAGTGGAGGGGAAGACAGTTTTGAGGAAGTAGAGAGGCTACAGAGGGGCTTAGACAGCGCAAAGTAATGGCAAATTTACTGTTGTGTTGAAATATGTATGGTCAGGCACTTTGGCAGAAAATAAAGGTTTGACTATTTTCTAAATGGAAAGGAAACACAAAAATCACAGAGAATCAAGGGGACTTTAAAGTCCCTGTGCGAGATTCCCTAACGTTTTTTAGGGAAGTCTAGAAATCTACAACACATTCCCGGCCCCTCAGCCCATAATGTTGTGTCGATGATGTAAACTTCTCAGGTAGAGTCTGTGATGAAGAGGGCAAATGCAAGTCAGCATTTCGACGCTGAAACTTTATAAAGCACTGCCGAGGCCTCACGTAGAGTATTGTGAACAGTTTTGGGCCTCTTATCTTAGAAAGATGGTGCTCAGAGTGGAGAGATTTCAAACGAGGTTCACAAAACTGATTCCTAGATTGAAGGGCGGCATATGGGAAGTGCTGGATATCTCTAGGCCTGTACTCACTGGAATTTAGAAGGAAGAAAGGTGATCCCATCGAAATCTATTGAATATTTAAATTCCTTGATCGACTGGGTATGGAGAGGATAGTTTCTATAGTGGAGGGGTCGAAGACCAGAGGACAGAGACTTAGAAGAGAGGCGCGTCACAAGGAGAACTTACTACAGCCAGTGAGTGGTGAATCAGTGTATTTCTTTGCCACAGGTGGCCGTGGAGGGCAAGGCACATTTTTATGGCAGTAGTTCTTGATTGGTCAGGGCGTGAAGGAATACAGGGAGAAGGCAGGGGATTGAGGCTGAGAAGTAAAATGGATCAACCACAATGAAATTGTGGAGCAGTCTCCATGTGTCGATTAGTCCAATTCTGCTCCTAAATCTTACGTTCTTATGATGTTACTTCTGTTTTATTGTGGAAAGGCTAAATGCTATTGCTCGGTTTGACTGTCAGAAGACTGAGGTCACGAAAGTCACAGGATAAGATGCAGAAGCTGCCTTGCTTGTGTGAGCTAACAAAAGCTAGCAGCATTTCATACTAAGAATGAGCTAATGTTCACTTTTACCCAACTCTGCCTTGGTAATGGAGGAACTGACTGCAGACGTGCAGTTCTAATTTTGTGCACTGCCCGGTCGCATCCGTAGACTGGCTGAAACTGAACAAGTGCTTCTTGAAATCGCTCACTGACTATATTTGGCTGTTGGCTCGTGTCCAAAATACACTGTACAATTGTAAGAGATAACCTGATATTGGCGGAGTGGAAAGGCTACGGGATCACATATTCGAGGGATAACCGTACACCAATGTCTGTGTATTTACTTCTGTTTGATCCCAGGATAAATGCTTTTAAAGTCCAATTTGGTAAAACAGGGTAAATTATATCGAGAGGAATGATGTGGGACCCAGGGAGAGATGACCGACTGATTTGATTGTGCATGACCTATTTTTCCATTGGTCTATGTAACATACATAGACATGTCCATTAAGAATATCCCAGATGGTAGACACCCTGGGAGATGGAAGTTTCGGAGAGACGGACATGAACTGGAGTGGTGAGAGAGGGAAAGAGAGGAGGAGATTTGGAGCGTGGAACATCGAAGGGGAGGGAGATATCAGATGGCGTGAGACCCAGGGACAGTTGTCGGTTTGATTTGACCGGGGAAGGTAGATCACGCACGGATAGTAGATGTAATTTTCATGGAATTTAACAAGGCATTTGACAGGGTCCAGTTTGCAGACTTCATTGGAGGATGATGTGGAACCCGCGACGCCTCTCTGAGCAGTTTGATTGCGTTCAGCAATATGGCGGTTTCCCCGAGAATGTACACTGTGCAGTTAATAACCTTGCCGAAGAGAGTAATGTTGGTAGCGTTGTCAACAGAGAGGACAGTTATCATTGACAGGAGGATCCTAATCAGCTGAGGAAGATTGCCGAGCGCAGCCGCATGCAGGTTAACTCGTTAAGGGCGAGCAGTCATATTTCAGGACGACAAACCACTGCCAGACTTTCAGAGTGAACGGGAGGGACTCTGGAAATTATAGTAGTGCAAATGGACCTGTGCATCCAGGTACACGTTTCCCTGAAAGTGTAGTCACATGGACCCTGGGGAGTGTTGTAGAGGAAACCAGGCATACAGAGAAATATAAATCAAAACATTGAGCGCAATGCAGGCCCTCGGTTGACAATGTTATGTTGAACGTGTACTGACTTTAGAAATTAATTAGGGTTTCCCATAATCCTCTAATATTGACGGCTCCATCGAGGAGTCTATAACAAGTTCCAATTGTATCCGCCTGCAGCAGAGTCGGATGTAGCACATTCCTGCCCACACCACTCTATGCGCAAAAAAAAAACTGCTCCTAACATCCCCTCTGTCCTACTGCAAGCACCTTAAAACTGTTCCCTCTCCGGTTAGTCATCTCAGCCCTGGGAAAAAAGCCTCTAACGATCCACACGATCAATGCCTCTCATCACTTATACACCGCTATCAGGTCACCTCATATCGTCCGTCGCTGCAAGGACAGAACTCCGAGTTCACTGAAACTATTACCAGAAGCCATGATTCCTAATCCAGGCAACAAACTTTTTAATCTCCTCTGTGCCATTCCTATAGGTTCTACATCATCCCTGTTGTCGGGTGACCAGAACTGAGCACAGTTCCCCAAGTGGGGGTGGGGTGGGTGACCGCTGTGCATCATGGCTGTAACATTACCTCTCGCTGTTGAACTCAGTTCCACGGTTGATGATTACTAATGCATTGTATTCGTAAACACAGAGTTAAACTGCGCAGCAGCTACGAGTGTCTGATGGAATCGGACTCTAGGATCCCTCTGATCGTCCACACTGCAAGGTTTACCATTAGTAATATATTCTGCCATTATATTAAACCTACACAAATGAACAACCTCCCACTTACCTGGGTTGAACACAATCTGCCACTTCTCAGACCAGTTTTGCATTTATAAGACCATAAGACAAAATAGCGGAAGTCGACAATTCGGCCCATCGAGTATGCTCCGCCATTTCATCATGAGCTAATTCATTCTGCCATTTAATGCCACTCCCACGCCTTCTCACCTTATCCTTTGATGCCCTGGCAACTTAAATAACTATCAATTCTCCCACCCAATTACTTGAAATCCACTTCCGCCCGTGGCAACGAATTCCACAGATTCACCACCCTCTAGATAAAAAAATAAATCTTCTCATCTCTGTTCTGAATGGGCGCCCTTCAATCCCTAACTCGTCTCCTCTCGTACTGGACACCCCCACCATGGGAAACAACTTTGCCAAAACCACTCTGCGTATGCCTATTAACATTAGAAATGCTTCTATCAGTTCCCGCTCATTCTGTTAAACTCCGAGGAGGGCAGTTCAAGAACCGACAAATGCACCGCATATATTAACCCTCTCATTCCCGAAATCATTGTAGTGAAGCTTCTCTGAACCCACTCCAAAGTCAGCTCAGCCTTTTTTTAAATAAGGTGCCCAAAACTGTACACAGTACTCCAAGTGAGGTCTTACCAGTTCTTATAGAGCCTCAAAATCACATCCTTGCTCCTGTACTCTATTCCTCTGGAAATAAATGCCAACATTGCATTCGCATTCTTCACCACCGACTCAAGCTGGAGGTTAACATTAAGGGTATCCTGCACGAGGACTCCCATGTCCCGTTGCATCAGAGAATTTTGAATGCTCTCCTTAGTTAAATAATATTCTGCCCGTTTATTTCTTACCAAAGTGCATGAACGTACACTTTCCAACATTGCATTTCATTTGCCACTTCTCTTCCCATTCTCCGAATCTATCCATGTGTCCCTGCAGACTCTGTTTCCTCAGCACTACTGGCCTCTCCACCTATCTTTGTATGATCAGCAAACTTAGCCTCAAAGCTATCTATACCATAATCCAAATCGTTGACATCCAGAGTGAAAAACGCAGCCACAACACGGACCCGTGTGGAACATCATTACTAACAGGCAGCCAAGCAGAATGGGATCCGTTTATTCCCACTCTATTTCCTGCCAATCACACAATGCTCTGTCCACGTATGTAACTTTCCCGCAATTCTATAAGCTTTTATATTTTTTAGCAGCCTTATGTGCGGCACCTTGTTAAAGGCCTTCTAAAATTATGAGCCTTCTACAACAACTCTTTGCCTTCTGTGGGCAAGCCAGTTCAGGATCTCTAAAGCAATGTCCCCTTGGATCCCCTGCATCCTTTCTTTCTTAATAAGCCTTGCCTGGGGTACCTTATCAAATGACTGTGCGAAATCCATTTCCATTAAATCTACTGTTCATCCTTCATCAATGTGAATAGTTACATCCTCAGAAGTTTCAATCAGGCTCGTAAGGCACAACCTGCCCTTTACAAAGTTATGTTGTCTATTGCTGACATATTAAACCTCCCCACATGAGCATTAATTCTGCCTCTTACGATCTTCTCCATCAACCTAACACTCACTGGTCTAGAATTTCCTGGGCGGATCTACTCACTTTCTGGAATAAAGGAAAAATATCCGCAACCCACCAATCTTCCGGAACCGCGCACGTCCCCATTGATGATGCAAAGATCATCGCCAAACTCTCAGTAACCTCCTACCTTACTTCGCCGAGTAGCCTTGGGTACATCTCATCCGGTCTCGGTGACTTATCCAAAAGATGCTTTCCTAAATATCCAGCACATCCTCTTTTTAATTGTCTACTTATTCAAGCTTTTCAGGATGCTGCAAGTCATCACTACAATCATGAAGGTCATTCTCCACTGTGAGATCTCACTAAAATCTAGCAACTCCCCAAGTTAATGTTCCAATAACAAATCAAGAACAATTTCCCGTCTTGCAGGCTTATCTACATAATTGTAACAATAAAGCTTCCTAAAAACACCTAACAGACACCAACCCATCCAAACCTCTTGCGCTATGGAGATGCCAATCGATATTTGGGAAATTAATATCTCCCATCGCGGCAACTCTGTTATAATCATAGCTTTCCATGAACTGTTTCCCTATCTGCTCCTCGATATTCCTGCTACCATTGGGCGGCCTATGAAAAAAACAACCAGTAAAGTTATTGGATTTATCCGTAGGTAACTCCTCCATGGCGTCTGCCTTTCCTGCAGCTGTGTCACAATCTCTGATCAACGGTGCCACGCCCTCAGCTCTTTTTCCCACCCGCGCCCGTTCTGAAACATCTCAGAGTTGGCACATGACGTACCCATTCCTGTCTCTGACCCATCCAAGTCTCTGCAATGGCCACCAAATCATATCTCCAGAAGATTACTCTGGAAGATTGAACGGGGCACGACGCGCAAGCGCGTGAACGTCGGCCCGTGAGGCAGCAGGAGAGTTTAAAAAGCGAGCAGATTAACAGAGCGGGGGACGAAGTGGAGGGAGACAGGGTAGGAATGCTTTGGCTCCAGAGGCTTCGGCGAGCTGATGTTGAGGATTAGCTTCCTTGCAGTGAGATAAGGCCAGGTAATCTCCCTCAATTAATCTAATTAATTTAGGAATAGGTAATGGAGGCAGCAGTTAGGGCAGTCGAGTGTTCCGTTAACAATATGTCGAAAGTCCAGGCGAGCACAAACGTGCCTGATGACCACACCTGCAAAAGGTTCATCCAGATGCAGCTCCTCACAAACCGTGTTAGGGAGCTGGATAAATTTCAGATCATTCGGGAGGCAGAAGGAGAAATAAACAGGAGTTACATGGAGACACTCACCCCTAAATGCCAGGAGGCATGTAGCTGGGTGACTGTGAGCGGAGGGAAGGGGAATAGACAGAATGAGCAGAGTACCCCTGCGGCGGTTCCCACCAATAATAAGTATACCGTTTTAGATACTGTTGGTGGGGACGACCTACCAGGGACAATTTGTAGTGGTCACGTCTCTGGCAGTGAGACTGGATCCTCAGCTCAGAGGGGATGGAGTGAAAAGAGGAGAGCAGTAGTGGTAGGGGATTCGATGGTTGGGGAGAAAGATAGGAGGTTCTGTGGGAGAGATCGAGAATCGCGGATGGTCTGTTGGCTTCCTGGTGCTAGGGTCTGTGATATCTCGGATCGAGTTCTCAGTATTCTCAAGTGGGGGTGTGAGCAGCTGGATGTCGTGGTCCATGGATGGACAAATGACGTGGATAGGAAGTAGGAGGAGGTCCTGCAAAGAGTGTTTAGGGAGTTAAGTGCAAAGTTGGAGGAAGGGACCTCCAGGGTTGCCATCTCAGGATCGCTACCCGTGCCACGTGCTACTGAGGCCAGCAATAGGAAAACCATGTAGCTAAATACGTGGCTTAGGACTTTGTGCAGGAAGGATAGATTCATGTTTCAGTACAATTCGGCCTTGTTCCAGGGAAGGTGGGGCTTGTACCGACGGGACGGGTTGCAACTGAACTGGTGGGGGACTAACATCCTTGCGGGAAGGTTTGCTAGTGCTGCACCGGGGGATTTAAACTAGATTTGCAGGTGGAGGGGAACCAGAGTGTTAGAGCAGATTGTGAGGTGGAGCAGTATAAAGGTCATGCGCGAGCTGCAAGTACAGTACATGGAGTAAAGGCAGATCCAGCATTTGAGGAAAGAGAAACAGAATAAAGTCTGTAAAGATAGTTAGGCAGAAGGGCTAAAGTGCGTGTACGACAATGCAAGAAACATCAGGAACAAAGGTAATGACATATTGCCCTTACTATATCTCAGTTCTATCCATACTGACTCTACATCTCCTGATTCTATGTCACACCTCGCAAGGGACTGAATTTCATTCCTCACCAGCAGAGCCACCCCATCCCTTCTGCCCACCTGTCTGTCCTTTCGATGGAACGTATACGCTTGATTGTACATTTCCCAGTGAAAAGTGGCAGATACGATCACCTCGGAGAAATGTGAGGTGGTATACTTTGGAAGGACAAACTCCAAGGCAGAGTCCAAAGTAAATGACAGGACACGTGGTAGTGGGGAGGAGTAGAGTGATCTGGGGGGGTGGGTACATGTCTACAGTTCCATGAAAGTTGCCTCACAGGTTGATAAGTTAGGTAAGAAAGCCTATGGGGTGTAGGCTTTCATAAGTCGAGAGATAGAATTTTAGAGTCGCGATGCAAAGATTCAGCAGTATAAAATCCTGCTTAGGTCACACGTGGAGAACTGGTCGCCTCACTATAGAAAGGGTGTGGAAGCACTGGAGACGGTGCAGAGGAGATTGACCAGAATGTTGCCTGGTTTAGAGAGTGTGCATTATGATCAGAGATTCAGGGAACTAAGGCTTTACTCTTTGGAGTGAAGGAGGATGAGAGGAGACATGATAGAGGTGTACCAGATATTAGGAGGAGTAGATAGAGTGGATAGCCAGCGCCTCTTCCCCAGGGCACCACTGCTCAGTACAAGAGGACGTGGCTTTAAGGTAAGGGGTTGGAAGTTCAAGGGGGATATTAGAGGAAGGTGTTTCTACTCAGAGAGTGGTTGGTGCGTGCAATTCACTGCCTAAGTCAGTGGCGGAGGCAGATAACTAATGAAATTTAAGAGACTACTAGACAGAGAAATGGAAGAATTTAAGGTGGGGGGGGGTTATATGGGGGGCATGGTTTAAGGGTCGGCAGGGCATCGTGGGCCGAAATGACTGTAAAGTGCTGTATTATTCTATGTTCAATGTTGTAACATTGCCAGTTTTTTCTTATTCGTCACTTCCGCCTATGAAGCCTCACTTAGACGAATTGTCTTGCCTGTCCTGACTGTTCACTACAGTGACATTTTCTCAGCCTAGTGATGGCACCCCTCCTCCTTTAATTCCTTCCACTTTCTCACGGCTAAAAATAGGGAAACCCGAAATATCTTGCTCTCCTGCTTGCTCCTCCTACACCCAATTCACAGTAATGGCTACAATGTCATAATTCACCCATTGATTCATTCCCTGAGCTCAAGCGCCTTTTTTAAAGCGTCCTGAAGTGAAATATACGGAGCTCAGGGCACCAGTCGCATTATGTCTAAACTCTTGACATCTGACTTTTTCTGCGATCTTACCATCATCTGTCTCCATAGCGACTCCGCTATTTATTCTGGAGCTCTGCATCCCATCCCCCTGCAACTCGAGTTCACCAACTCTCCCAAAAACTCTCACGCACAGCACTGACAAACGTTCCCGCTAGGATAACAGTTCCCCTCCAGTTCAGGTGTAAACAGTATTACATCTCTTCTATCTAGACTCATCTTCCTCCGAAAAAAATACAATGATTCCATGTTTTAGAGCCCAAACACTTATACTACGTGCTAATCTGTATGGCCTTCCTCTGTCTGAATACACTGGGGCGGGTAGTGGTCCTGTCCTTTAATTTAATAGCTATATCCCTGCCCTCACTTTGCAAAACCACCTTCCCATACATACCGATTTTATTTGTACATATATGCTGCTCACTCACTTAAGAATCATAGAGAAGGAATGGTGTGCTGAGAAAAGAGGAAGGAAGTGTACGAGAGTGGGGCCACAGAAAGGGTGTTCAGTTTGCAGCCCTTGGTTCAGAACGTGTGAGATACCATTTTCTTGCTCCCTATCTTTGCTTGGAGCCAGCTTAAAATCCGAAATCCACTGACCCATGACTCGGAGTCAGAGACAGAGCGAGAATCCCTCCGTACAATCCCATCACACACACCCTGGGTGTGACACAGACAGAATCTCCCTCCGCAACGATCCTTCACACACGCCCGGGGTCAGGCGCAGAGTGCAGCTCCCTCCACTCTGTCCCAACACACACACCCTAGGGCATACACGAAGCGAAACTCCGTCCACACCGTCCCAGCATACTCTTCCAGGGTCAGTTAACCAGCGAAGCTCCCTAAATATTATCCCATCACACTCCCGGAGTCGGACATGTGAAGTACCTCCCGCACCGTCGCAGCACACCCTACCGGAGTCAGCAAAAGTACGAAACCCTCTCCCTCCTCCGTTTCCCCCACTCACCAATACCCAGATTTTCGGCTTTCCAGTAGTCTTGAATGGTGTGTGTGTCTCGGAGATGGCGTGTGTGTGAGCGGATTGTGTGCTGCCGTTAGAGGAAGGAAGGGGAGGAGAGAGGAGACCAGGGAAAGGGTGCTGAGAATGCAAACACTGATGCAAGTGGTGTAGAACACGTGACCGGACTGAGATGCAGAGTTGTGGTGAGTTTCAGATCCTGGTGATCGATATCCGGTGCAACAGGTGGGGAGGTGAAACACCACCCATCATCTCTCCCTCTTACTACTCATAATTTCCTGTGACACAGAGTGGGAGGAGAGTGGTGGGACGACTTAGATGGGGAGCGTTTTGCACATGGAGTGTATCACCGAGATGGGGAAGGGACGTATGGTTACGTAAGGGATGATGGAGACGGCGAAGTGTGCAGAAGGGGGTTTGGGTCACGGAGACGGGGTTGCTTGGAACTGAGGGATGGGTGACGGAGACGAGAGTGGTGTATTGCAGACAGTGTGTGATGGTGACGGGAATGAGTGCAGAGTTGAACGTTTGACGGAGTTTAGAAGGATTTTGCAGAGGGAGGGTGTTATGCATACGGAGTGGTGTTTTCAATTGTTTTGGAATTACATTGCAGGTAAACTTTTTCCCAATTTGTGCTCCCTATCACACTCTCGGCATCCCCAATGACCCTGAGTCCATCCAGTTCCATTTCCAGCTCCTCAAAGCGGAATGTTAGAATATGCAGCTGGATGCTCTTAAGAACATAAGACTCAGGAGCAGAGGTCGGCCATTCGACCCATCGAGTCTGCTCCGCTATTTTATCATGAGCTGATCCATTCACCGATTTAGTTGCACTTCCCCCGCCTTCTCACCATAACCTTTGATGCCCTGGCTACTCAGATACCTACCAATCTCTGCCTTAAATACATCCAATGACTTGGCACCAACTGCCGCTCGTGACATCAAATTCCAGAGATTCAAAACCCTCTGGCTGAAACAAAAAAAATCTTCGCATCTCTGTTCTGAATGGGCGCCCTTCAATCCTTAAATCATGCCCTCCCGTGGTAGACTCCCCCATCGTGGGAAATAACTTTGCCAAATCCACTCTGTCCATGCCTTTCAACATTCGAAATGTTTCTACGAATGTTTCTATTCGAAATTCTTCTAAAATCCAAGAAGTACTGTGCTAGAGCGGTCAATCTTTCGACATATGTTACCGTCTCATTCCCGGACTCATTCTACTGAAATTTCTCTGAACCCTTTCCAACGTCAGCACATCCTTTCTTAAATAATGTGCCTAAAACTGCACACAGCATTCTAACTGAGTTCTTACCAGTGCCTTATAGAGCTTCAACATCACACCCCTGCTCCTATAATCTATTCCACTAGAAGTAGACAATAGGTGCAGGAGTGGGCCGTTGGTCTTTTCGAGCCAGCACCGCCATTCAATGGGATCAGGGCTGAACATCCACAATCAATACCCTCTTTCTGCCTTCTCCCAATATCCCGTGACGGCGCTATTTTTACGAGTTCTATCTAACCCTTTCTTGAAAGCATAGAGAGACCTGTCCTCCACTGCCTTCTGAGGCAGAGCATTCTATACATCCACAACTCACTGGGTTATATATTTTCCTGAACTCCGTTCTGAATTGGTTACTCCTTAAACTGTGCCCTTTGGTTCTGCACTCCCCCATCATCGGGAAAATGTTTCCTGCCTCTAGCGTGTCCAATCCCTGAATAATCATATATGTTTCAATCAGGTCCCCTCTCATCCTTCAAAATTCCAATGTATACAAGCCCAGTCGCTCCAATCTTTCAACACCCGACAGTCCCGCAATCGCGGGAATCAACCTCGTGAACCTTTGCTGCACTCCCTCAATAGCAAGAATGTCCTTCCTCAAATTTGGAGAACAAAACTGAACACAATACTCTAGAAGTCGTCTCACGAGGGCCCTGTGCAACTGCAGAAGGAACTCTTTGCTCCGATACTCAACTCCCCTTGTTATGAAGGTCATCATGCCATTAGCTTTCTTCACTGTCTGCTGTACCTGCATGCTTACCTTCAGTGTCTGATAAACAAGGACACCTGGATATCATTATAGTTCATTTTTTCCTAACTTGACACCAATCAGTTAGTAATTTGCCTTCCTGTACTTGTCACCAATGTGGTTAACATCAAATTTATCCACTTTAAACTGCATCTGCCATGCATCTGCCCCCTCAGCCAACCTGTCCAAATCACTCTGCATTCTCCTAAAATCCTCCTCATATTTCACACTGCCACTCAGCTTTGTGTCATCTGCAAATTTGCTTATGTTATTTTTAATCCCTTCATCTGAATCATTAATGTAGACAATAAATAGCTGCGGTCCCAACACTGAGCCTTCAGGTACCCCACTAGCCACTGTCTGCCGTTCTG
This sequence comes from Hypanus sabinus, assembly GCF_030144855.1. NCBI lineage: Eukaryota > Metazoa > Chordata > Chondrichthyes > Myliobatiformes > Dasyatidae > Hypanus > Hypanus sabinus. The sequence goes on along the minus strand of NW_026781573.1, from coordinate 42,958 downwards.
AAAATGACCCGTTAAACCCTACTCTTTGCTTCCTCACGGCCAACCAATTTTCTATCCATGTCTGTACTCTACTCCCAATACCATGTGCTCTAACCTTGCCCACTATCCGCCTGTGTGGGACGTTATCAAAGGTTTTTTGAAAGTCCAAGTACACGACATCCACTGACTCCCCTTGTCCATTCTCATAGATAGATTCTCATAAACTTCCAGAAGATTAGTCTTGAGGAGTCAGACAATAGATGTGATACCCACCACACCGACCCAACACACCAACACACAGAGCCTAGATCACAGACTGTAATCCTCTCTCTCTCTCTCTCTCTCTCTCTCTCTCTCTCTCTCTCTCTCTCTCTTTCTCTCTCTCTCTCTCTCTCTCTCTCTCTTTCTCTTTCCTTGAGAGTAGGAGCGAGGGAATGGGGGATTTTTCCTCACCTTTCCTGCTGGTCAACGTTGAAAGAATAATTTGCTTTCGGGGATAGAGCAATGTGGTTGAGGACGCACATATTCCTGAGACAGGCGGTCTGGCAGAAGTCCCGAAGTGAATTCGCGATTGTTTTGGATTCAAGGGCCGAATACAACTCAAGGGATTTTAGTCGATATTGGCTCCGGGTCCTGTTCATCTCCTCATATTGTTCCACAAGTCTCAGCTGGTCTCGTTCGGAAGAGATCAGGAAGGTGCGAAACTCTGTCAAGAAGAAAAGAGAAATTTGCGAAAGTTTCGGAAGGCTAGGTATTTTTTAAAATATTATAAGGCTAGCAGGAAGGATCTTAAGAGGGAAATTAGGAGAGCCAGAATGGGCCATCTGAAGTCCTTGGAGGCAGGATTAAGGAATAATTATTCGGGACTGGATGAGATGTACCCCAGCTACAATGACAGGCGAGAGAGGAGATTGCTGAGCCTCTGGCGATGATCTTTGCATCATCAATGGAGACGGGATAGGTTCGGGAGGATTGGAGTGTTGCGAATATTGTTCCTTTATTCAAGAAAGGGAGCCCAGGAATTTATAAACTAGTGAGTCGTAACTCAGTGGTTAGTAAATTGATGGAGAAAATACTGAGCGGGAATATTTATGAACATTTGGATACGCATGATATGATTAGGAATAGTCAGCATGGCTTTGCCTAGGACAGGTTGTGCCGTACGAGCCTGATTGAATTTTTTGAGGATGTGACTAAACACATTGATGAAGGAAGAGTAGTAGATGCAGTGTATATGGATTTCAGCAAGGCATTTGATACGTTACTCCAGGTAATGATTATTGAGAAAGTAAGGAGGCACGGGATCCAAGGGGACATTGATTTGTGCAACCAAAACTGGCTCAGAGAAGGTAATGAGTGGTTTTAGACGTGTCATATTCTGCATGCCAGTGGTGTGCCTCAGGGACCTGTTCTGGGACCCTAACTTCTCGTGATTTTTAGTGACCTGGATGAGGAGGTGGAGGGTTGGGTTAGTACGTTTGCTGCTGACACAAAGGTTAAGGGTGTTATGTACACTGTGGAGGACTGTCAGAGTTTACAGCGGGAACTTAATAGGATGCAAAACTGGGCTGAGAAGTGGCAGATGAATATCAACCCAGAGAAGTGTAAAGCGGTTCATTTTGGTAGGTCAAATATGTTGGCAGAATATGGCATTAATGGTAAGGCTCTTGGCAGTGTGGAGGATCAGAGGAATCTTGGTGACCGAGTCCATAGGACGCTGAAAGCAGCTGCGCCGGTTGGCTCTGTGGTTAAGAAGGCGCATGGTGTATTAGGTTTCATCAATCGTGGACCTAAATTTAGAAGCCCAGAGGTAATCTTGCAGCTATATAGGTCCCTGGTCAAACCATTGGAGTACTGTGCTCTGTTGTTTTCGCCTCACTGAAGAACGGATGAGGAAGCCATAAAAAGATTGAGAGGAGATTTACAATGATGTTGCCTGGAATGGGGAGCATGCCATATGTGAATAGGTTGAGTAAACTCGGCTTTATCTCGTAGGAGCGACGGAGGATAAGAGGTGACCTGACAGAGATGTATAACATGATGAGAGGCACTGATCGTGTGGACAGTCAGAGACTTTTTCCTACGGTTGAAATGTCTATCAGGAGTTGGCACAGTTTTAAGGTGCTTGGAAGTAGTTACAGAGGAGATGTTAGCGGTAAGCTCTTTACTGAGAGACTGATGGGCTGCCGGCAACGGTGGTGGATGCGAATACGAAAGGGTGTTTTAAAAGACTTTTGGATAGGTACATGGAGCAGAGTAAAATAGAGGGTTAGTGGTAAGCCAAGTAATTTCTAACGTAGGTACATGTTCGGCACAACTTTGGTGGCAGAAGGACCTTATTGTGCTGTAGGTTTTCTGTTTTCAGGAAAACTACACAACTCAGAACATGGGTCCCAGCAACATATCATCCAGGACTCTCATTTTCTCCACAGAGCATCCTTTTGTTACCCTTGTTAACGAATCCCGACAGCTCGCCTCTGCTCTCCTTCAAATTCCCTTCTGAGCCACAGAACATTAAACAGAGCCGCCAAATTGCTGTCAGCAACTACCACACACACACACACACACACACACACACACACACACACACAAACACACACACACACACACACACACACACACACACACACACACAAACCTGCATTCGAAGTGGGTGGTGATCTAGTGGGTCCTACAGGGAGTGGTGTCCACGCAGACATGGGTTCACTGATGCAAAGCTCCTCCGGCACCATCGCAGCACACTCTAATGGAGTCTAAAAAACTGCGCAACTCTCTCCCTCCTCCGCGCTACCCACTCACCAACACCCAGCCTATAGGCGTACGAGTGTCCAATTGAGTGTGCCTCTCCAAGATGGTATGTCTCTGTGTGTGTGTGTGTGTGTGTGTGTGTGTGTGTGTGTGTGTGTGTGTTTGTGTGTGTTTGTGTGCGTGTGTGTGTGTGTGTGTGTGTGTGTGTGTGTGTGTGTGTGTGTGTGTGTGTGTGTGTGTGCGTGCTGCGAGAAGACCAAGGAAGGGGAGGAGAGAAATGGCCAGGGAAAGGGAGTTAAGATTCCAGATACTGAAGCAAGTGGTGTGGAACCACACGACCGGTCTGTGCATACAGAGCTGCTGAGAAGCTCAGATCCTGTTGGTAGATATCCAGTGGAAGGGCGATGTGTGATACTAGGCGTCATCTCTCCCTTATACTCACCAGAATTGCCTGTCACACATAGAGGGAGGGGGGAGTGAGCGGAGTCGACGTAGATGGGGATCGTTTAGCAAACGGAATGTATCTCGGATACGGAGATGGGCGTAGGGACCGTACAGTATGTGAGAGCGGGTAGAGAGAGTGTGTCAAATAGAGAGAGAAGAGAGTCAGCGCAGAAAGAGAGACAGGCAGAGGGAAGTAGAGACATAGAGATTTGGGTGTGGGCAGAGAGTGTGTGTGTGGGCGTAGAGTGAAGCAGGAAGAGAGAGAGGGAGGGAGAGAGAGATAGAGAGAGAGATAGATCTATAACCCATGGAATGTCCGTACAGACAGGACCGGGGTCAGACAGAGTGAAGCACCCACAATTCCGTCCATTCAATCATACCCGGAGTTAGACACAGAGTGATGATCACTCCACACCGTCTCATCACAGTAGTCTTGCGTCAGACACCGACCCTTTCGTTCCCTGGCTATCTGTAGCTATCTGTTTTTCTGTCTGTCTGTCTGTCTGTCTGTCTGTCTGTCTGTCTGTCTGTCTGTCTCTCTCTCTCTCTCTCTCTCTCTCTCTCTCTCTCTCTCTCTCTCTCTCTCTCTCTCTCTCTCACTCTCTCCCACATACTCAAGGATAGATACTCAAAGACATCCTTAAGGATAGTTAGGGGCGTGGGAGGGGTGTTTTACCTCACCTATCCTGCTGGTCAACAGTTGGCAGAATTTGCTTTCGGGTACAGAGAGATTCTTGTTGAATGTGTAACCACGCTTGAGACAGTTGGTCTGGCCGAGGACCAGAAGTTAATTCGGGGTTATCCTCGATTCAACGTGTGAATGCAACTCATGGACATTTAGACGATATCGGCACCGGTTTCTGTTCCACTTGTCCCCAAAGGTCTTCTTGTCTCGGTCGGAAGTGATCGGAGAGAGACGAATATCTGTCAAAAAGAAAAGTAAAGCTTACAAAAGGGGTTTGTAAAGTTTGGTAATTTTAGAGATCTCGAAGATTATAAGGCTAATAGGAAGGTGCTTAAGAAGGAAATTCGGAGAGCTGGAAGGGGCCATGTGAAGGTGTTGGCGGGCAGGATGAAGGAAGACCCCAAGACATTCTACAAGTGTGTGAAGAGCAAGATGGTAAGTCGTGAAGGAATTGGACCCATCAGGTGTGACAGTGGGAAAGTGTGTACGGAACCAGAGGAAATAAGAAAGGTACTTAATGTATACTTTGCTTCTTATTCCCTATGGAAGAGGATCTTGGTGATAGTAGTGATAACTTGCAACAGACTTAAAAGCTTGAGCATGTGGAAAAGTCACTCGGACAGGGTGAGATGTAAACTAGTCTACCATGAAAGGCGAGGGAGGAGATTACTGAGCCTCTGGCGATGATATTTGAATCATCAGTGGGGACGGGAGAGTTCCTGGAGGATTAGAAGGTTGCGGATGTTGTTCCTTTATTCAAGGAAGGGAGAAGAGATAGCCCAGGAACTTATAGACTAGTGAGTCTTACACCACAGGTTGGTAAGTTGATGGAGAAGATCCTGAGAGGCAGTGTTTATCAACTTTTTGTGTTGTTTGATATGATTAGGAATAGTCAGAATGGCTTTGTCAAGGGCAAGTTGTGCAGATTTCAGCAAATCATTTGTTAAGTTTCCCCATGCATGGCTTATTGAGGAAGGAAAGAGGCATGGGATACAAGGCGACATTGCATTTTGGATCCAGAACTGGCTTGTCCACAGAAGACAAAGTGTGGGTGTGGACGGTTCATTTTGGGCTTGTAGGTCGGTGACCAGTGGAGTACCTCAGGGATCTGTTCTGGGACCCTTACTGTCCGTGTTTTTTTTTTTAATCACCTGGATTAGGAAGTGGAGCGATGGGCTAGTAAGTGGAATTGATAATGCAGTGGTGGTTGGGAGTGTGGAGGTGTGGTGACATCTTGGGGTCCGAGTCCATAGAACGCTCAAAGCAGCTGCGCAGGTTGACGCTGTGGTTGTGACGGCGTCCGGTGTATTTTCCTTCATCAATCGTGGAATTCGATTTAGAGCCGAGAGGTAATGTTGCAGCTATATATGACCCTGCCCAGATCCCACTTGGAGTACTTTGTTCAGTTCTCGTGGCCACAATACAGAAGTAATTTGGAAGCCATAGAAAGGGTGCAAAGAAGATTTACAAGGATGTTCCTTCTATTGGGGAGCTTGCCTTCTGATAATTGGTTGAGGTATTCTCCTTGGAACGACGGAGGATGAGAGGTGACCTGACAGACATGGACAATATGATGAGAGGCTTTAATCGTATGGCTAGTCAAAGATTTATTTTTTTCCCTAGGGCTGAAGTGGTTGCCACAAGAAGGCACAGTTTAAGTAGCTGTGGTGTAAGTACACGGACATGTCAGGGGTATATACCCATCACAGGACGCTGAAAGCAGCTGCGCAGGTTGACCCTGTGGTTAAGCAGGCGTACGCTGTATTTGCCCTCATCAATCGTGGAATTCAAATTAGAGCCGAGAGGTAATGTTACAGCTACGTAGGACCCTGGTCAGTCCCCCCTTGGAGGGTTGTGCTCACTTGCCGTCTCCACACTACGGAAAGGATTTGGAAGCCTAGAAAGGGTGCAGAGAAGATTTACAGGGATGTTTCCTCGAGTGGGGATCATGCCTTATGATAATACGTTGAGCTTTTCTCCTTGGAGCCAAGGAGAATTAGAAATGAGACAAGCAGGTAGAAAATATGATGAGAGGCATTAATCGTATGGATAGACAAAGGCATTTTTCCCCATGGTTGGAATGGTTGCCACAAGAGGACACTTTTTAAGTAGCTGGGGTGCAACTACAGAGGAGATGTCAGAGGTATATTTTAATTCAGAGAGTGGTGAGTGTGTGGAATGGGCTGCCGGCAACGTTGGTGGAGGCAGATACAATAGGGTCTTTTAAGAGACTTTCAGATGGGTACATGGAGCTTAGTGAAGGGCTATAGGTAATGTCTAAAACTACCAAGTAATTTCTAAAAGAGGGACATGTTCGTCACGACTTTGTGGGCCGGAGAGCCTGTATTGTGCTGTAGGTTTTCTATGTTTCTATGAAAACTGCGCAACTCAGAACATGGGTCCCAGCAAGATACCTTCCAGGACTCGCGCTCACTTATGGCAGCCTCCGTTTGTTACCCATATGAACGAATCCCCTGTCACGACAGCTCGCCTCTGCTGCCCCTCATATTCCCTTCTGAGCCACAGAACTTTAAACAGAGCCGCCAAACTGCTGTCAGTAATTACCACACACACGCACAAACACACCAGTATCCGAGGTGTGTGGTTGTGTATGTTCGTAGGGGGCGGTGTGGGGAGCTTGAGGCCGGATTGGGAATATATGGGTGGTAATATATTGGATCCTACAGGTAGTGGTGTCCACACAGACATGTAAATCTGCTCCGGCACCATTGCAGCACACTCTAATGGAATCAGAAAATCTGCGCAACGCTCTCCCTCCTCCGTTCTCCCCACTCACCAATATCCAGCCTTTATGCTTTCGAGTGTCAAATTGAGTGTGCCTCGCTAAGATGGAATGTGTGTGTTTGACTGGATAATGTGCGCCGAGAAGACCAAGGAAGGGGCGGAGTGAAGAGGCCAGGGAAAGGGTGTTAAGTTTGCAGAAACTGAAGCAAGTGGTGTGGAACCACACGACCGGCCTGTGCATACAGAGCTGCTGAGAAGCTCAGATCCTGTTGGTAGATATCCAGTGGAAGGGCGATGTGTGATACTGGGCGTCATCTCTCCCTTATACTGACCAGAATTGAATGGGGGAGTGAGCGGAGTCGACGTAGATGGGGATCGTTTAGCAAACGGAATGTATCTCGGATAAGGAGATGGGCGTAGGGACCGTACAGTATGTGAGAGGGGGTGGACAGCGTGTGTCAAATAAAGGCAGTACAGCAAAAGAGAAGAGAGTCAGCGCAGAAAAAGAGAGAGGGAGAGGGAAGCAGAGACATAAAGATTTGGGTCTGGACAGTGAGTGTGTGTTGGCGTAGAATGAAGCAGGAAGTGAGAGATGGAGGGAGAGAGACAGAGAGAGAGAAAGAGAGAGAGACAGAGAGTGTCAGAGAGACAGAGAGAGAGAGTGAGATAGAGAGAGAGATACAGAACAATAACCCATGCAATGACCGAACCAACATGACCGGGCTCAGACACAGAGTGAAGCTCCTGTGAACCGTCCCATCAATCACACCCGGAGTTATACACAGCGAAGATCCGTTCACACCGTCCCATCACAGTATCCGTGGGTCAGACACCGACTCTTTCGCTCTCTAGTTCTCTGATTCTCTCTCTCTCTCTCTCTCTCTCTCTCTCTCTCTCTCTCTCTCTCTCTCTCTCTCTCTCTCTCTCTCTCTCTCTCTCTCTCTCTCTCTCTCTCTCACTCTGTCCTTAAGGTTAGCGGCGGGGGAGGGGTGTTTTACCTCACTTATCCTGCTGGTCAACAGTTGGCAGAATTTGCTTTCGGGTACAGAGAAATTCTTGTTGAGGGTGTACCCACGCTTGAGACAGTTGGTCTAGCCGAGGGCCAGAAGTTAATTCGCGGTTATCCTGGATTCAACGTGTGAATGCAACTCATTGACACTTAGACGATATCGGCACCGGTTCCTGTTCCATTTGTTCCCAAAGGTCTTCTAGTCTCGGTCGGAAGTGATCGGAGAGAGACGAATATCTGTCAGAAAGAAAAGAAATACTCACAAAAGGAGTTCATAGAGTTTGTTAATGTTAGAGATCTCGAAGATTCTAAAGCTAATAGGAAGGAGCTTACGAAAGAAATTAGGAGAACCAGAAGGGGCCATGTGAAGGCCTTGGCGTGCAGGATTAAGGAAGACCCCTATGTGAAGAGCAAGAGGGGAAGACGGAAAAGAATTGGACCCATTAAGTGTGAGTGGGAAAGTGTGTATGGAACCTGATGAAATAGCAGAGATACTCAATGTATACTTTGCTTCAGTATTCACTATGAAAGAGGATCTTGGTGATAGTGGTGATAACTTGCAACAGACTGAAAAGATTGAGCATGTGGAAAAGTCACTGGGACCGGATGAGATGTAACCCAGGCTACCATGAGCGGCGAGGGAGGATATTACTGACCCTCTGGCGATGATCTTTGAATCATCAGTGGGGACGGGAGAGTTCCTAGAGGATTGGAGGGTTGTGGATATTGTTCCTTTATTCAAGAAATGGAGAAGAGTTAGCCCAGTAAATTATAGACCAGTGAGTCCTACACCACAGGTTGGTAAGTTGATGGAGAAGATCCTGAGAGGCGGTAGTTATGAACTATTTGAGAGGTCTGATATGATTAGGAATAGTCAGAATGGCTTCGTCAAGGGCAATTTGTGCCGTGCGAGACTGATTGATTCTTCTGAGCATGTGACTGAACACGTTGATGAAGGAAGAGCAATAGATGTAAACATATAACCATATAACATATAACAATCACAGCACGGAAACAGGCCATCTCGGTCCTCCTAGTCCGTGCCGAACTCTTAATCTCACTTAGTCCCAGCTACCCGCACTCAGCCCATAAACCCCCACTCCTTTCCTATCAATATACCTATCCAATTTTACCTTAAAGGACACCACTGAACTGGTCTCTACTACTTCTGCAGGAAGCTCATTCCACACAGAAATGTAGAGCATATGGATTTCAGCAAATCATTTGTTAAGGTTCTCCATGGCTTATTGAGGAAGAAAAGAGGCATGGGATACAAGGCGACATTGCATTTTGGATCCAGAACTGGCTTGCCCACAGAAGAAAAAGTGTGGGTGTGAACGTTTCATTTTGTGCTTGTATGTCGGTGACCAGTGGTGTACCTCAGGGATCTGTTCTGGGACCCTTACTGTCCGTGTTTTTTTTTAATCACCTGGATTAGGAAGTGGAGCGATGGGCTAGTAAGTGGAATTGATAATGCAGTGGTGGTTGGGAGTGTGGAGGTGTGGTGACATCTTGGGGTCCGAGTCCATAGAACGCTCAAAGCAGCTGCGCATGTTGACGCTGTGGTTGTGAAGGCGTCCGGTGTATTTTCATTCATCAATCGTGGAATTCGATTTAGAGCCGAGAGGTAATGTTGCAGCTGTATATGACCCTGGCCAGACCCCACTTGGAGTACTCTGCTCACTTCTCGTTGCCGTACTACGGAAAGGATTTGGAAGCCATAGAAAGGGTGCAGAGATTTACAGGGATATTTCCTCGATTGGGGATTATGACTTATGATAATACGTTGCGATTTTCTCCTTGCAGTCAAGGAGGATTAGAAATGAGCCAAGGTGGTGGAAAATATGATGAGAGGTATTAATCGTGTTGATAGTCAAAGGGATTTTTTCCCCATAGCTGGAATGGTTGCCACAAGAGGACACACTTTAAGTAGCTGGGGTGCAACTGCAGAGGAGATGTCAGGGGTATATTTTTACTCAGAGAAAGGATCTGCGTTGAAATAGCAGCCGGCAACGTTGGTTGAGGCAGATACTATAGGGTCTTTTAAAAGAATTCGAGATAGGTACATGGAGCCTAGTGAAGGGCGACAGGTAAGCCAAGTAATTTCTAAAGCTGGGACATGTTCGGCCCAACTTTGCGGGCCGATGAGCCTGGATTGTGCTGTAGGTTTTCTATGTTTCTATGAAAACTGCGCCACTCAGAACATGGGTCCCAGCAACATACCATCCAGGACTCTCGCTCTCTAAATAGAGTTTCCGTTTGTTACCCATATTAACGAATCTCCTGATACGACAGATCGCCTCTGCTCTCCCTCACATCCCCTTCTGAGCCACAGAACATTAAAAAGAGCTACCAATCTGCTGTCAGCAACTGCCCCGCACACACAAACACACACACACACACACACACACACACACACACACACACACACACACACACACACACACACACCTGTATCCGTAGTCTCCAATTAAGTGTGCCTCTCCAAGTTGATATGTGTGTGTGAGCGTGTGTGCTGCGAGAAGACCAAGGAGGGGGAGGGCAGAAGAGGCGATGGAAAGGGTGTTAAGATTGCAGATACTGAAGCAAGTGGTGTGGAACCAAACGACCGGCCTGTGCATACAGAGCTGCTGAGAAGCTCAGATCCTGTTGATAGATATCAAGTGGAAGGGCGAGGTGTGATACAAGGCGTCATCTCTCCCTTATACTCACCACAATTGCCTGTCACACAGGGAGGGAGGAAGGAGAGAGCGGAGTCGACGTAGATGGGGAGCGTTTAGCAAATGGAATGGATCTCGAATACGGAGATGGGCGTAGGGAGCGGACAGTATGTGAGAAGGGGTAGGGAGAGTCTGTCAAATAGAGGCGGTACAGCAAAAGAAAGAGTCAGCGCAGAAAGAGAGACAGGGAGAGGGAGGTAGAAACAGAGATTTGTGTCTGGACAGAGAGTGTGTGTGGGCGTAGAGTGAAATAGGAACTGAGAGATGGTGGGAGGGAGAGAGGGAGAGGGGGAGAGAGAGAGAGAGAGAGAGATACAGAAAAATTACCCATGGAATGCCCGAAACAACACGACCAGGGTCATACACAGAGTGAAACTCCCACGACTCCATCCCTTCAATCACACCCAGAGTTGGACACAGAGTGATGATCACACCGTCCCATCACAGAATTCCTGCATCAGACACCGACTCTTTCGCTCTATAGCTCTCTGTCTGTCTGTATCTCTCTCTCTCTCTCTCTCTCCATAGGTTTAGGGGCGGGGGAGGGTTTTTTTTAACTCGCCTATACTGCGGGTTAACAGTTGGTAGAATTTGCTTTCGGGTATAGAGATGTTCTTCTTGAGGGTGTAAGTATTCTTGAGACAGTTGGTCTGGCCAAGGACCAGAAGTCAGTTCGCGGTTATCCTCGATTCGACGTGTGAATAAAACTCATGGATATTTAGACGAAATCAGCACCGACTCTGTTCCTCTTCCTCCCAAAGGTCTTCTAGTCTCGGTCGGAATTGATCGGAGACGAATATCTGTCAGAAAGAAAAGAAAAGCTTACAAAAGAGGTTCATACAGTTTGTTAATGTTAGAGATCTCTAAGATTATAAGGCTAATAGGAAGGTGCTTAAGAAGGAAATTAGGAGAACCGGAAGCGGCCATGTAAAGTTGTTGGCGGGCAGGATTAAGGAAGAAATCAAGACGTTCTACAAGTGTGTGAAGAGCAAGAGGGGAAGACCGGAAATAATTTGACACATCAAGTGTGACAGTCGGAAAGTGAGTATGGAACCAGATGAAATAGCAGAGGCACTCAGTGTATACTTTGCTTCAGTATTCACTATGGAAAAGGATCTTGGTGATAGTGGTGCTAACTTGCAGCAGACTGAAAAGATTGAACATGTGGAAAAGTCACTGGGACCGGATGAGATGTAACCCAGGCTACCATGAGTGGCGAGGGAGGATATTACTGAGCCTCTGGCGATGATCTTTGTATCATCAGTGGGGGCGGGAGAGTTCCTGGAGGATTGGCGGATGTCGTTCCTTTACTCAAGAAAGGGAGAAGAGATAGCCCAGGAAATTATAGCCCAGGAGTCTTACACCACAGGTTGGCAATTTGATGGAGAAGATACTGGGAGGCACTATTTATGAACTTTTAGAGCGGTATGATATGATTAGGAATAGTCGGAATGGCTTTGTCAATGGCAAGTTGTGCCCTACGAGACTGATTGATTTTCCTGAGGATGTGAGGGAACACGTTGAAAAAGGAAGAGCAGTAGATGTAGTGCACATTGATTTCAGAAAAAAAACAATTGTTAAGGTACCCTATGCATGGCTTATTGAGGAAGTAAAGAGGCATGGAATACAAGGCTACAATAGCCTTGTGGATCCAGAAATGGTTTGCCCACAGAAGACAAAGTGTGGGTGTGGTCGTGTCATTTTCTGCATGTAGGTCGGTGACCAGTGTGGTGCCTCAGGGATCTGATCTGGGAACCTTGTTGTTCGTGTTTTTACTTTTTATTTTTAATTGACCTGGATAAGGAAGTGGACGGATGGCTTAGTATTTGTGATGATGGCACAAAGGTTCGATTATTTGTGGGTAGTGTAGAGGGCTGTCACACGTTACAGCGGGACATTGATTGGCTGCAGAACTGGTCTGAGAAGAAGGAGAAAGAGTTTATCCCAGCTCCATGAAAAGTGGTCTATTTTGGTAGGTCGGTGACATGGCAGAATATAGTATTAATGGTAAGAAGCTTGGTACTGTGGAGGATCAGTGACATCTTGGGGACCGAGTCCAGGGGACGCTCATAGCATCTGCGCATGTTGACTCTCTGGTTGTGAAGGCGTCCGGTGTATTGGTGCCTTCATCAATTCTGAGATTCGATTTAGAGCGGAGAGGTAATGTTACAGCTATATATGCCCCTGACCAGATCCCACTTGGAGCACTGTACACTCTTCCCGTCTCCACACAACGGAAAGGATACGGAAGCCGTAGAAAGAGTGCAGAGAAGATTTACAGGGATGTTTCCTCGAGTGAGGAGCATGCCTTATGATAATACGTTAAGTTTTTCACTTTGGATCTAAGGAGGATGAGAGGTGACCTGACCGAGGTGGAAAATATGATGAGAGGCATTAATCGTATGGCTAGTCAAAGGCTTTTTCCCCCAAGGCTGAAATGGTTGCCACAAGAGGAGACAGTTTAAGTAACTGGGGTGTAGGTACAGAGGAGATGTCAGGGGTATAATTTTTACTCAGAGAGTGGCGAGTGCGTGGAAATGGCTGCCGGCAACGGTGGTGCAGGCGGATACGATAGAGTATTTTAAGAGTCTTTTGGATAGGTACATGGAGCTTACTGAAGGGCAAGAGGTATGCCAAGTAAATTCTAAAAGAGGGACATGTTCGGCAGAACTTTGTGGACCGAAGAGCCTGCATCGTGCTGTAGGTTTTCTATGTTTCTTTGTAAACTACGCAACACGGAACATGGGACCCTTCAAAATACCTTCCAGGACTCTCGTTCATTCCACAGAGCCTCCGTTTGATAACCATAGCAACGAATCTCCTGTCAGGACAGCTCGCCTCTGCTCTCTCTCACATTCCCTTCTGAGCCACAGAACATTAAGCAGAGCCAGCAAATTGCTGTCAGCAACTAGCACACAACACACACACACACACACACACACACACACACACACACACACACACACACACACACACACACACACACACTTCTATACGAGGCTATGCGCCCAGAGATGTAAAGTACCTCCGGCACCATCGCAACACAATCTAATAGAGTCAGAAACACTGCGCAACCCTCTCCCTCCTCCATTCACCCCTCTCACCAATAACCAGCCTTTCAGCTTTCCAGTCTCGAATGGAATGCACCTCTCGGAGATAGTATGTGTGTGTGTGAGCGGATAGTAGAAACATAGAATGATTAAAAATAGGTGCAGGAGTAGGCCATTCGGCCCTTCGAGCCTGCACTGCCATTCAGTATGATCATGGCTGATCATCCAACTCAGAAACCTGTGCCTGCTTTCCCTCCATACCCCTGATCCCTTTAGCCACAAGGGCCATACCCAACTTCCTCTTAAATATAGCCAATGAACCGGCCTCAGTTGTTTTCTGTGGCAGAGTATTCCACAGATTCTCAGTGAAGAAGTCTCAATTGACAGTGAAGAAGTCTCAATTCAAAGTGAAGAAGTTTTTCCTCATCTCGGTCCTAAAAGTCTTCCCCTTTATCCTTAAACTGTGATCCCTGGTTCTGGTCTTCCCCGGCATCCGAAACAATTTTACTGCATCTAGCCAGTCCAATCCCTTTAGAATTTTATTGTTTTCAATAAGCTGCCCCCCCCCCCAGTTGTTTACAATATATATTAATGATTTAGATGAAGGAATTAAATGCAGCATCTCCAAGTTTGCGGATGACACGAAGCTGGGCGGCCGTGTTAGCTGTGAGGAGGATGCTAAGAGGATGCAGTGTGATTTGGATAGGTTAGGTGAGTTGGTAAATTCATGGCAGATGCAATTTAATGTGGATAAATGCGAGGTTAACAACTTTGGTTGCAAGAACAGGAAAACAGATTATTATCTGAACGATGGCCGATTAGGAAAAGGGGAGGTGCAACGAGACCAGGGTGTCATTGTACACCAATCATTGAAGTTGGGCATGTAGGTACAGCAGGCGGTGAAAAAGGAAAATGGTATGTTGGCATTCATAGCAAAAGAATTTGAGTACAGGAGCAGGATGGTTCTACTGCAGTTGTACAAGGCCTTGGTGAGACCGCAACTAGAATATTGTGTTGAGCATTGGTTCCATAATCTGACGAAGGATATTTTTACCATAGAGGGAGTACAGAGATGGTTCACAAGATTGATTCCTGGTATGGCAGGACTTTTATACGAAGAAAGACTGGATCGACTAGGCTTATACTCACTGGAATTGAGAAGATTGTGGGGGAATCTTATTGAAACGTATAAAATTCTAACGGGATTGGACAGGCCAGATGCAGGAAGATTGTTTCTGATGTTGGGGAAGTCCAGAACGAGGGATCACAGCTTAAGGATAAAGGACAGAGATGAGGAAAAACCTCTTCACACAGAGAGTGGTGCATCTGTGGATGTCCCTGCCCCTGGACACAGTTGAGGCCGGTTATGGCGGTGCCGGCTCGAATGGCCGAATGGCCTACTCCTGCACCTATTTTCTATGTTTCTATGTTTACTTCTGGGTTCAGAAACAGAGTGAATCACCCTCCACACCGTCGCATCACACACTCCCGGTGTCAGACACAGTTTTCCGCTCTATCTGTCTCTCTCTCTTTCTCCCTCTCCCTCTCTCTCTCTCTCTCTCTCTCTCTCTCTCTCTCTCTCTCTATTTCTTAAGATTAGGAGCGGGGGATGGAGAATTTTACCTCACGATTCCTGCTGGTCAACAGTTGGCAGAAGAATTTGATTTTGTAAATAGAGAGGATTTAGTTGAGGGTGTCAGCATTCTCGAGACAGTTTGTCTGGCAGAGGAACAGAATGGAATTCGCAGTTATCCCGTATTGAATGTTCGAATGCATCTCATAGACATTTAGACGGCATTTGCACCGGTTGCTGTTCATCTGCTGATATTGTTCCCAAAGAGCATTCTGGGTTCGGTCGGAAGAGATCGGAGAGTGACGAATCTCTGTTAAGAAGAAAAGAATAGCTTACTAAAGGTTATTAGAGCTAGGTAATATTAGAGATCTAGAAGATTATAAGGCGAATAGGAAGGAGTTTAACAGGGACATTAGGAGAGCCAGAAGTGGCCATGCGAATGCCGTGGCGGGCAAGGTTAAGGAAAGCCCCACGGCATTCTACAAGCATGTGAAGAACAAGAGGATAAGAGGTGAAAGCATTGGACACATCACGAGTGACAGTGGGAAAGTGTGTACGGATCCGGATGAAATAGCTGAGATACTTAATGAACACTTTTCCTCAGTGTTCACAGCGGAAAAGGATCTTGGTGATAGTAGTGATAACTTCAGCTGACTGAAGAGATTGAGCATGTAGATATTAACAAAGAGGTTGTGCTGGAGCTTTTGAGAAGTTCCAGTTGGATAAGTCCCCGGGACCGGATGAGATGCACCCCAGCTACAATGGGAGGCGAAAGAGGAGACTGCTGTGCCTCTGACGATGATATTTGAATCATCCGTTGGGACGGGAGAGGATCTGCAGTATTGCGGGGTAGTGTATGTTGTTTCTATATTCAAGAAAGGGAGTAGAGATAGCCCAGGAATTTATAGACCAGTGAGTCTTACCTCACTGTTTAGTAAGTTGATGGAGAAACTCCTGAGAGGCAGAATTTATGAACTTTTTGAGAAGTATGATATGATTAGGAACAGTCAAAATTGGTTTGTCAAGGGCATGTTGTGCCGTACGAGCCTGATTGAATTTTATGAGGGTATGACAAAACAAGTTGCTGAAGGAAGAGCAGTAGGTGTAGTGCATGTGGATTTCAGCAAGGCATTTGATTAGGTACCCATGCATGGCCTGTTGAGGAGGTCAAGAGGCATGGGATACAAGGGGAGATTCCCATATTGATACAGAACTGACTTGCCCACAAAAGGCAATGAGTGGGTGTGTACGGGTCATATTCTGCATGGGGTTCGTTGACCAGTGCGGTGCCTGAGGGATCTGTTCTGGGACCCTTACTGTTCGTGATCTTTATAAATGACCTGGATAAGGAAGTGGACGAATGGGTTCATAGGTTTGATGATGACACAAAGGTTGGTGGTGTGTGGATAGTGTAGAGGGCTATCACACGTTGCAGCGGGACATCGATTGGATGTAAAACTGGTCTGAGAAGTAGCAGATGGTGTTCAACCCAGACACTTGTGAAGTGGTTCTGTTTGGTAGCTCAATAATCTGTCAGTACTACTGGTAATACTGTTGGCACTGTGCTGGATCAGAGAGACTTTGGGGTCCGAGTCCAGAGGACGCTCAAATGAGCTGCGCAGATTGACTCTGTGGTTAATAAGGCGTATGGTGTATTAACCTTCACCAATCGTGGAATACAAATTAGAGCCAAGAGGTAATGTGGCAGCTATATATGACCCTGACCAGGCCCCACCTGGAGTACTGTTCTCAGGTACGGTCGCCTCACTACGGGAAGGATGTGGAAGCCATAGAAAGGGTGCAGAGAAGATTTACAGGGATGTTGCCTGGATTGGGGAGCATGCCTTATGATAATATGTCAAGTGAACTCGGTTTTTTCTCCTTGGAGTGACAGAGGGTGAGAGGTGACATGACAGAGGTGGAAAACATGCTGAGAGGCATTAATCTTGTGGATAGTCATGGGCTTTTCTCCCCCAGGGCTGGAATGGCTGCCACAAGAGGACACAGGTTGACGGAGCTGGAAAGTAGGTAAAGATGAGATGTCAGGGTTTGCTTTTTACTCAGAGAGTGCTGAGTGCGTGGAAGTGGCGACTGGCAGCCGTGGTGGAGGCGGATACAACAGGTTATTTTAAGAGACTTTTAGATGGGCACATGGACCTTATTGGAGGGCTATATGTAAGCCTAGTAATTTCTGAGGCAGGGACATGTTCGGCTGACACCTGTGGGCCAAACAGCCTGTATTGTGCTGTAAGTATTCTATGATTCTATGAAAACTACGCAACACAGAACATGGGTCCCAGGAACATACCATCCAGGACTCTCGTTCTCTCCACAGAGCCTCCGTTTGTTAACCTAATTACCGATTCTCCTGTCAGGACGGTTCGTCTCTGCTCTCCCGCACATTCCCTTCTGAGCCACAGAACATTAAACAGAGCCACCAAACTGCTGTCAGCAACTACCACCACACACACACACACACACACACACACACACACACACACACACACACACACACACACACACTAAGGGGGGTGGGGGTGGGCAGAGGCCGGAATGGGAATATATTGCTGGTGATATAGCGGACACTAGTGGGAGTGGTATCCAAGCAGAGCTGTGGAAATATTCAGAACCCAGAGGTCAATATCCGGTGGAATGGAGGAGGTGTGACAACTGGCACCAATATTCCCCTTCCTCATCACACATCCCTCTGATCACAGAGAGAGTGTGGTGTTGCGTAGTGAGGTGCAGATATACTGGGGGGCGTAGTGGAGGTATGGGAAGACGGAAATGGGGAGGTGTATAGGGGAGGACGGGGTGACGCATGCGAATAATTGTATTGGGGAGGGAATTCGGTTCGGAGACATGGAGGTTTTTAAGGGAGGGAAGAGTGAAGGGGACGGGAGGGGTCCCTCTCTTCACATTGTGTATTCCCCAGCCTTGTACCGCAAAATCCATCTCTCCATCAACACACCTCACTATTCTTCTTCTCCCAGGGAGCTGTAGGGGTCTGGAATGCAGTGCCTCAGCAGGTAGTGGAGGCCAATACTCTGGATGCTTTCAAGAAAGAGCTAGATCAGGATCTTATGGATAGGGGAATCAAGGGATATGGGGACAAGGCTGGAACCGGGTATTGATAGGAATTGATCAGCCATGATCTCAAAATGGCGGTGCAGGTTCGAAGGGCCTAATGGTCTACTTCTGCACATATTGTCTATTCACAGTATAGGTCTTTCCCGGCTACAACGAAGTAAGCACCGCTTGTGCTCTAAGTTACCAAGAGCCTATTTGCCAGAAAACATCTTCTCCAAATCCACACATTCCAGATACTTTCTGATCCAAGGTAAACTTCTCCTTGTTCCAATTTAGAATCTAAACCATAGGAACGTCCTATGGTTTCCGATAATTATTTGAAACTAATGACTTTCTGATCACTAGATACAATGTGTACCCTGACATAAAACTCTGCCACCTGCCTTGTCTCATGCCGCAGTAGCAGATCAGGTATTTCTCAGGTATGTGTTGGGGATAGTGTGGCGGGCTGTCAGACGTTACAGCGGGACATTCATACGATGCCAAACTGGGCTGAGAAGTGACAAATTGTGTTCATCCGAGATAAGTGTAAAGTGAGTCATTTTGGTCGGTCAAATATGATGATAGAATAAAGTCTTAATGGTCAGACTCTTGTCAGTATGGGGGATGGGAGTGATCTTGGGGTCCGAGTCCATAAGAAGCTCAAAGCAACTACGCTGGTTGACTCTGTGATTAAGAAGGCATACGATGTATTGGCCTTCATCAATCCTGGCATTGAATCTAGGAGAAGAGAGGTAATGATGCAGCCTTATGGGACCCTGGACAGACCCCACTTGGAGGACTGTGCTCAGTTCTGGTCGCACCACTTTAGGAAGTATATAGGAGGTTTCCTGAATTGGGGAACTTGTCTTATGAAAACAGATTGAGGGATCTTGTCCTTTTCTCCTTGGACCGACGTATGATCAGATGTCACCTGCTAGGGGTGTATAAGATTATGAGAGGCATTGATAGTGTGGATAATCATAGACTTTTTTTTTTCCCAGGGTTGAAATGGTTACCACGAGAGGACACAGGGTTAAGGTGCTGGGGACTAAGTACCCAGAAGATGTCAGGGGTAAGTGTTATACGCAGAGAGTGGTGAGTGTGTGGAATGGGCTGCCGGCAACGGTAGTGGAGACGGATACATTTGGCTCTTTTACGAGACTTCTGTACAGGTAATTGGAGCTTAGAAAAATTGAGGGCTATGAGTAATCCTAGTAATTTCTAAGGTTGAGCGCAACTTTGTGACCGATGGACCTGCATTGTGCTGTAAGTGCCTCCGAGATGGGTACTTAGAGCAGCTTGTACTGGAGCCTATCAAGGATGTAGTGTTGTGCAATGAACCGGATTTGATCAGAGGTAAAGGATCCATTAGGAGGTAGAGACCATAATACGACGTGTTTTAACCTACAATTTGAGAAGGAGAAGGGAGAATCGGATATGTCAGTATTATTGATGAACAAAGTGAACTATGCAGCAATGAGGGATGACCTGGCCAAAGTTCAATGGAACAATACCCCAGCAGGGAAAACAGTGGAACAACAATGGCCGGTATTTCTGGGAATAATGCTGAAGGTGCAGGATCGGTTCATTCCAAAGAGGAAGAAATATCCTAAGCGTAGTAAGGGGCGGCCGTGGTTGACGAGGGAAGTAAAGGGCAGTGTAAAGATAAGAAGAGAAGAAGTATAACATAGCAATGATGAGCGGGAAGCCGCAGGATTGGGAAGCTTTTAAAGAGCCACAGGAAATAACAAGACAGACAATGGGCGGAGACAAAAACAAATGAAGTACGAAGACGAACTAGCCCAGAATATAAAGGGAGATAGTAAAAGCTTCTTTAGGTATGTAAAAAAAAAAATAAAGTTAAGAACAAAATTGGTCCATTGAAGACAGAAACGGCTGAATTTATTATGGGGAACAAGAAAATGGCAGATGAGTTGAAGAGGTACTTTGGATCTGTCTTCACTAGGGAAGACACAAACAATCTCCCAGATATAATAGTGACCAAAGAAACTACGGTAATGGATGAACTGAAGGAAATATATATTAGGCAAGAAACGGTGTTGGATAGACTGTTGGTTCTGAAGGCTGATAAGTCCCCGAGTCCTAATGGACTTCATCCCAGGGTACTTCAGGAGGTGGCTTTAGAAATCGTGGACGCATTGGTAATCATTTTCCAATTTTCTATAGATTCAGTATCATTTCCTGCGGATTGGTGGCTAAAGTTGCCCCACTTTTCAAGAAAGGAGGGAGAGAGAAAATAGGGAATTACAGACAGGTTAGCCTGACGTCAGCGGTGGGAAAGATGCTGCAGTCAAGTATAAAAGAGGAAATTACGACACATTTGGATAGCAGTAGAAGGATGAATGGATGGATTTGCGAAGGGAAAATCATGCTTGACTAATCTTCTGGAGTTTTTTGAGGATGCAACAATGAAAATGGACAAGGGAGAGCCAGTGGATGTAATGTACCTGGACATTCAGAAAACCTTTGATAAACTCCCACATAGGAGGTAATTTGGCAAAATTAAAGCACATGGTATTGGGGGCAGATTACTGACATGGATTGAAATTTGGCTGGCTGACAGGAAACAAAGAGTAGCGATTAATGGGTCCCTTTCGGAATTGAAGGCTGTGACCAGTGGGATTCCGCAATGTTCGGTGCTCTTTACAATATACATTAATAATTTAGATGAAGGGATTGAAAGTAACATTAGCAAATTTGCCGATGACACAAAGCTGGGTGGTAGTGTGAAATGCCAGCACGATGTTATGAGAATGCAGGATGACTTGGACAGGCTAGGTGAGTGGGCGAATGTATGGCAGATGCAGATTAATGTCGATCAATGTGAGGTTATCCACTAAGGTGGCCAGAACAGGAAGGCTGATTGCTACCTAAATGGAGTCAAGTTTGGAAACGGGTAAGTACAACGAGATCTAGGTGTTCTTGTGCATCAGACAGTGAAAGCAAGCATGCAGGTACAGCAAACTGTGAAGAAAGTTAATGACATGCTGACCTTTATAACAAGATAAGTTGTGTATTGGAGTAAAGACGTCCTTTTGCAGATGTACAGAGCCCTGGTGAGACCCCAACTGGAGTATTTCATGCAGTTTTGGTCTCCAAATTTGAGGAAGGACATTCTTGCAATTAAGGGAGTGCAGCGTAGGTACACAAGGTTAATTCCCGGAATGGCGGGACTGTCGTATGTTAAAAGATTTGTGCGACTGGGCTTGTATACACTGGAATTTAGAATGATGAGAGGGGATCTGATTGAAACATATAAGATTTTTTAGGGATTGGACAGGCTGGAGGCAGGAAGCATGTTCCCGTTGATGGGTGAGTTCAAGACTAGAGGCCACAGTTTAAGAATAGGGGTAGGCCATTTAGAACAGAGATGCGGAAAAACTGTTTTCACACAGACAGTGGTAGATTTGTGGAATGCTCTGCCCCAAAAGGCAGTGGAGGCTTTCAAGAGAAGTTAGATAGAGCTCTTACAGATAGCTGGGTCAAGTATATGGGGAGAGGGCATTAACGGGGTCCTGATTGTGTATGATCAGTCATGATAATAGTATATGGCGGTGCTGGCTAGAGGGCCGAATGGCCTAGTCTTGCACCTGCTATCTATTGTCTATATGTGTAAACTGCCTTCCATCTCTTCAGTAGACATCCCACGTTCCTTGCAATAAACACAATGAATTCTGAAGCCCTCCCATCTCCACCGCAGCTTGAGCCACGTGCTAAACTGTATGGTCTACCTGTGTCTGGGTACACTGGGATGGGTGGCGGTCCTGTCCTTTAAGTTAACTGCTAAATCTCTGACATCAATTTGCGGAAACACCTTCCCATTGATACCGATTTCATTGGTACATATATGGACCAAGACGTCGAACTGCTCACTCACTCACTTAAGAATCATAGAATCGTTTTGCAATTGTAGTGGAGCCACTTTCTATTGCGCTTAAGTCAACTACGTTATTTCAAGGGGTTAGCAGAGGGGTCATAGAACATTCCCATTGAAATCCTGTCAATTCACATCCGACGCTGTCGGGTTATCCACCCTCAAAATGTTTTATCAGTTTCGCTGCCGCTGTACGTTCACATCAGTTCAGTTTTGGGTCCCATTCATAGAAACCATCTATTTCTTCCCTCCACACTCGATTCAGTTTTTAGACAATGGGGTTTGAACGGTCCTATGCACATTAAGGATTTGTGCACTGGAAATATATTCAATAGTTTTGATAACCTGTGCAGTAAAAATGGCCATTTTTCAATACCTGCATATTCTCCACTTTGTCAGTGAAAAAATTCCCTCTTTTCCTGATCTACCACCTGCTATGTTGTGCGACAAACTCACTCTTAGCTTTAATTGTAAAGGGCTGATCTGTGTACTATATTCTCAGCTAATGCCTTTGGGAGTTCAAAAGCTAAACAATACTACGACTAGCTGGGAGGATGACCTTGGTGTGGATCCGGCTGAGGAATATTGGACAAAAACAGTGAATAGGGTTCATTGCTCGTCATCATGTGCGAGACTCGGGCTCATACAATTTAAAGTTTTACATAGTACATTTAAGTAAAGCCAGGCGTGATTCCATATATCCTGGGACAGACGCTGGCTGTGACAGGTGTTCCTTCTCTCCGGCTGGTTTTGTGCATGCATTTTGATCTTGCCCACGGCTTGATGGCTACTGGGCACATATTTTTAAAATTATCAGTGAGGTTTTGGGGGTGACACTGAGACCATGCCCGCTTATAGCTGTATTTGGTGTAGCAGATGGTGTTTTGGGTTTAAATGCAAGCAATTTGAATATCATTTGACTTACTTCCCTTTTGGCCCGTAGGAGAATCTTGCTGGTCTGGAAATCTGCCACTCCCCCATCTGCTGCTGCTTGGTTAGAGGACGTAATGTTTTTTTTTCTGAAATTAGAAAAGATTAAATTCATTCTGAGGGCGTCTGCGAGAAAGTTCTATTCGAAATGGGGGCGTTTCTTGTCATATTTCGGGTGTCTTAAGGAATTACCTACTAGCTGAGGGCATTTGATTGTACTTGGGAAGTTGCTTCCCTTTTAACACGCATATTGTTTACCTCACAGGGTGGTTGATGAATTGTAATATGAGTGTATTCTGGATCATCTGAGATGTTGTCGATGTGTGTGGGTCTTCGTCTTGAAGTAGTGTGGGGGTATGGCTGTGAAATGTCCGTACTTGTATTTATGAAAGGTTGTATTGTAAATGCATTAGCTGCCATTGTATGTTCGGGAGGACGGGAAAGGAGAGGTTTCTTTAGGGGTAAGATACAAAAGCTAAATGGAGGAAAATGTAATCCATTATTATTCTGTAGAGAAACCTTTCTTCAATAAAAAATATATTACAAATAAAAGAGAATCATAGAGAAGGAATGGTGTGCTGTGAAACGAGGAAGAAAGGGGCGGAGAGTGGGGCCACAGAAAGGGTGTTCAGTTTGCAGCCGTTGGAGCTGAACGTGTCAGGCACCATTTTCTTACTCCCTCTCTCTGAATGGAGTCGGTTCAAACGCAGAAATCCACTGACCCATGGCCAGGAGACACAGACAGAGTGAAAATCCTTCCATAAAATCCGATCATACTCTCCTGGAAATATGCACTGAGTAACGCTCCCTCCGCAACGATCCATCACACAGCCCCGGGATCATACACAGACTGCAACTCCCTCCATATTGTTTCAACACACACACACTGGGGTCACACACAGACTGAAACTCCGTCCAAAACGCCCAAACACGCAGTCCATTCATCGGATAACCAGCGAAGGTCTCTAAATATTATCCCATCACACTCCCGGGGTCAGACTTGTACCTCCCGCACCGTCGCAGCACACCCTACCGGAGTCAGCGAAAGTGCGCAGCCCTCTCCCTCCTCCGTTCTCCCCACTCACCAATACCCAGACTTTCGGCTTTCCAACAGAACTGAATTGTGTGTGTCTCTCGGAGATGGTGTGTGTCTGTGTGAGCGGACTGTGTGCTGCCGTTAGAGGAAGGAAGGGGAGGAGAGCGGAGGCCAGGGAAAGGGTGGTGAGTTTGCACACACTGATGCAAGTGGTGTGGAATCACATGACCGTCCTGCGCATGCAGAGTTTTTGAAACATTCAGATCCTGGGGATAGATATCCGGATGAACGGGGGGAGGTGTAATACAGAGAGAGAGAAAAACAACTAAATGTATAAGGGATGGGGTAAGAAGTGGAGGGGCA
The DNA here is from genome assembly GCF_030144855.1 of Hypanus sabinus. Lineage (NCBI taxonomy): Eukaryota > Metazoa > Chordata > Chondrichthyes > Myliobatiformes > Dasyatidae > Hypanus > Hypanus sabinus. The sequence goes on along the minus strand of NW_026781573.1, from coordinate 18,709 downwards.
TTAGCGGAAGATAGAGAAGTTTGGAAGCCGGTGTATACCGGCTGAGTCGCCTCCAAACTGATGGCATGTACATTGAATTCTCTCACTTCCGTTAATGCCCCATCCTCCCCTTCTTATCCCATCCCTGACATATTTAATTGTTTCTGTTTTTCTCTCTCTCTGCCCATAACTTGTTGCCTGTTCTCCATCTTCCTCTGGTGCTCGCCTCCCTCTTTCTTTCTCCCTAGGCTTCCCGTCTCCTGATCCTTTCACTTCTCCAGCTCTGCATCTCTTTCGCCAATCACCTTTCTAGCTCTTAGCTGCGTCCCACCCCCTCTTGTATTCTCCTATCATTTCGCATTTCTCCATCCCCCCCTTTACTTTCAATTATTTTCCTATCTTTCCTTTCAGTTAGTCCTGACGAAGTTTCTCGGTCCGAAACGTTGACAGTCCTTCTCCTTATAGACGCTGCCTGGACTGCTGTGTTCCACCAGCACTTCGTGTGTGTTGTGCAGGAGAGGATGTGGGTCACGAAACGAGGTTGCTTGTCGGCGAGGGATGGGTGACGGAGACGGGAGTGGTGTAATGCAATCTGTGTGACGGTGAATGGGAATCGTCTAGGAGGAGGGAGACGGAGTTAGGGTGTGGTTTTGGAGAGGGACGGTGTTATGCATACGTGGAGGACTGTATTCGAGTTACAGTACAGGGCCTGACTCTGTGTTCGTATCGTTGAGTGGTCAAATCCTGCTGTGCTGCAGAGCCTGTCTGTGTCACTGTCACGATGAGGGGCGTCTTCATATTTGATGTGGGTTATGGCTGTGACACCGAAACACTTTCAGTGTCCCATTGAAGAACATCTCCGTGTCGCAGTGAGGGTTGTGTGTTTGGTTCATAGCTTATACAAACGGTACTGTCCCACTTGCAATCAAGTCTCACTAATATCTGTCGTGTTAGGCTTAGACGCGTTGACCCCCGACCTGACAGCATCTGCTCTTCAAACAATACTTCCTGCATTGAAACGTACGCAGCTCAGAACATGAGTCCCAGCAGGCTCAAACTTTTGCTTCTTGACTTTTTCAGAAATCTTAGCAACATCTGTCCCAACAACCACTCATCTATCTGTAATGGCGTTCTTATTTACATGTCCCTGCAACTCTAGTTTATACTACAACCATCCCCTTTTAATGGCAAACCCTACCGCTGGGATGTTAGCTCGATTCCAGTCCAGGTGTAAATTCAGAGAGTTGCTCATGGGAGAGGAAATGAACGAGCTGAACAAGGAGAAGGCGGTGTGGCGCGTCCTCCAGGCAGGAGTCTGTGCTGCCCCCCAGTGTTGGGCAGAAGACACTCTCTGCTCTGAACAATTGTAGATTACCGTGGCAATCAAAATGCCCAGGGGCCTCAAGCTGCATAAATGTATTTGTGTGTGTGTGTGTGTGTGTGTGTGTGTGTGTGTGTGTGTACATAATGAGTGAATATATTGACTGATATCCTGCATATGCTTGCTATCTTGATATGTTATACATATTATATCCGCTCCAACCATAATTCTTTAGCCACAGTTTAAACTGAATGTATTTTTTTTTCTAATTTTGTCCACACCTGCACATCGGCTCCCTTTTTCTACGTATATAGTGGTGACGGTAACGACCGCACACCATCGAGGAATCTCGGTATCGTCCAGAGTACCGCTTTTCAGTTCCCCTAACAAAGACAATCCCATCGATAGAGCTCGTCAAATTTCACCCGCCTCCCTGCTGAGGCACAGAATCATAGTCACTCCCAGAGACCTGACGGGTGAGACTTTCCCCTGCTTGATCATTTGCACCTCTCTCCACCCATCCAGAAGCATCCAAACTGGTCTACCTGTTATTGGCCTCAAGGGGACTCTGCACTGGTTCTGTCTGTTTAACCCGTTCCTGTCCGTCACCCAGTTTCCTGTAACCTACACGAGGGGTGTAAATGCCTTTCTATATGCCCTCCCTATCACTCCGGCAGCTTCCCGAATCATCCCGGGTTCATCCAGTTCCAGTTCCAACTCTGTTCCGCAGAGTGTCACAGCAGGATGCGTGTGTGTGCCACGGTATGGGGTCGCTTAGCGTCCGGTCGGGGTTGTGTCCATGTCATGGTGAGGGGTGTGTAGGTGTCACAGTGACAGCTGTGTGTCTCGCTCACTGCCTATGCTGTCTGTGAAGTAGTTGTTCTCTGTGTTTCTCAATCTATCGTCAAAGTCCTTGATCTACCCCATCCTCTTATCTGCCCACGCGATGAGTTTAAATCTGTCTTTTTGCCCCTCTTGCAGAGCAGTGAACGAAAATCACGGAACAGAATGGACCCTTCGGCCCACAATGTTGAGCTAAATCACGTCTGACTGCACAACAACCATCTCCCTGTACACTAATGTCCCTGTCAAAAAGCCACATGAACCACCCTCAACCCCCGAGTTTGTCAATGAATCTCTTGTGACCAATAAAACCTCGCCTCAACTTTCAATACTTCCCGCTTCTTCACGACTAATACAACCGAAACCGGGAATGTTGAGCTGACGCTCCTACCCGTTTTGCAATGGCGTCTCACTAATGTGTACAGTATCATAATTCCAGCCGTTCACTCCAGCCATGAGCTCATCGGCCTTTAGTACAGTACTTCCAGCATTGAAACGTTGCGCAGCTCAGAACATGAGTCTCAGCAGGCTTAACGCTTTGCTTCTTGACTTTGTCGGAGGCCTTCACAACATCTGTCCCAACAACCGCTCAGCTATCTGCAATGGCGTTCTTGTTTACATGTCCCTGCAACTCTATTATGTTTCACCACTCTCCCATTCTTAATGGCAAACCTTATCGATGGCTTATTAGTTCCAATAAAGTTCGGGTGTAAAGTGAGAGGGTTGCTCATGGGAGACTAAATGAAGGAGCTGCGCAAGATGGAGGCGGCAAGGCGCTGTAACCAGGCAGGAGTCCGTGCTGCCCCCCCCCCCCCCCAGTGTTCGCTCGGCAGAAGAAAATCTCTTTCTGAACAATGTAAATTACCGTGTATTCCATGTGCCCAGGAGCTTCAAGATGCATAAATGTGTGTGTGTGTGTGTGTGTGTCTGTGTGTGTGTGTGTGTGTGTGTGTGTGTGTGTGTGTGTGTGTGTGTGTGTGTGTGTGTGTGTGTGTGTGTGTGTGTGTGTGAGTGTGTGTGTGTGTGTGTGTGTGTGTGCGTGAGTGTGTGTGTGCGCGCCTGCGTGCACATAATGCGTGAATGTGTTTTACTGATATCCTACATAAGCTTGCGATCTCTCCATTTTATACATATTGTGTGTGCTTTGTCCCATGTGGGACTGTTGGTACTTCAATTAGCAGACAGGTCCTGGCTGTATTCATGGGCAGTTCTGTGTGATGACTTTACAATGAAACTTAAATTGAAATTAATTGAAATGAAATGAAACCGTTGCGTCTGGAGAGTTCGCACCTTCAGTGGAAGAGAATCTACTGATACACATATCTGAAGTTCTCATTCCAACCCTAGTGTTAAACTGAAAGTTCTTTTTAATTTCGGCCACACCTGCACATACATAAGTTTGCAGAAACGAGACCCTCTTCGTTCCTATATACTGGTGTCTATAACATAGGCAACATAGAAACATAGAAAAATTTACAGCACAATACAGGCCCTCAGGCACACAAATCGGTGCCGAACATGTCCCTAACTTAGAACGACCTCGGGTTTACCTATACCCTCTATTCATCCAAGATCCATGCAGCCAACCTGGAGTCTCTCAAAATACCCTACCGTATCCGCCTCCACCACCGCAGCCGGCAGCCCATTCCACGCACTCACAACTCTATGTAAAAAAATCTTACCCTGACAACTCCTCTGTACATACTTCCTAGCACCATGAATCAATGCGCTTTTGTGCCAGCCATTTCAGCCGTGGCTAAAGGGGTCTGACTGTCCACAAGATAAATGCCTCTCATTATCTCGTACACATCTGTCTGTTCACCGCTCATCCTCCGTCGCTCCAAGGAAGAAAGATCGAGTTTATTCAACCTTATAAGGCATGCTCCCCAATTACAGCAACAACCTTGTATTTTGGGGACCGCATACCATCGAGGAATCTGGATCTCGTCCACAGCACCTCTTCTCCGTTCCCCTATCAAACACAGTCCTATCGGTACACCTCGTCAGATTTCACCCGCCTCGCTGCTGAGCCACAGAACTATACTCAGTGCCAGAGACCTGCTTGGCCAGTCCAGCTCTCTCCTCCATTCCAGAAGTATCTTAAGTGGTGTAACTGTTATTGTGCATGTTGACCACAAGGGGTCTCTGCACCGTTTCTGGCAGTTTATTCCCTTTCACCGTCCTGTCTGTCACCCAGATTCCTGGATCCTACACCTTGAGTGTAAATACATCTCTACATATCTTCCTTATCACCCGCTCAGCTTCCCGAGTGATCCCGAGTACACACAGTTCCAGTTTCAACTCCGTAACGCACAGTGATAGAAGGCGCAGCTGGATGAACTACTTACAGATGAAGTTGTAAGAAGGCTCTGGAGGTTCCATGCCCTGCCACATCCCATAAGGCAAGCAGCCAACTCTCCTGCAGGAATGCTCACTGCTCTTTCCAACTGTAATTATTAACGAAACAATCAATAAAATGAAAACAAATCGACCGATAGTTTTGCGCCTTCGATCACCCGAGTTTCTCCTCCTTACGGCATCGAATTGGATAAGCCCTCTAACTCGAACAGTGTCCGCTGCGATTGCCCACACATTTACTCCCTGGTAAGCCCCCACTGATCCGGTTCATTACACCAATACAGAAATTCAAACAATGAATGAAATTCACCCCACACCGCCCCATCACCCAGACCAGGTGTCAGACACAGATTGAAGCTCCCTCCCCCCGGTCCCATCACACACTCCGGAGTTCAGAAGCTGCTTTCCTCTCCCCAACCCCAGCAATCCAGTAGTCCATTAGTCCTTCATTGTGTGTCTGTCTCGGAGAATGTGCATGTTATGTACGCTCCAACCATAACTCTTTAGCCACATTTTGAACTGTATGTATTTTTTTTCTAATTTTGTCCACACCTGCACACCGGCTCCCTTGTTATACATATATAGTGGTGACGGTAACGACTGCATACTATCGAGGAATTTCGATCTCGTCCACAGTACCTCTTTTCCGTTCCCCTAACAAAGACAACACTATCGATACAGCTCGCCATATTTAACCCCTGATGAGCCACAGAACCATAGTCAGTGTCAGAGACCTGACCGGTGTGACTTTCCCCTGCTTGGTCATTTCCACCTCTCTTCTCCCATCCGGAAGAATCCAAACTGGTCTACCTGTTATTCCGCGGGTTGGCCTCAAGGGGTCTCTGCACTGTGTCTGTCTGTTTAACCCGTTCCCGTTAGTCACCCAGTTTCCTGGACCCTGCACTGTGCGTGTAAATGCCTTTCTATATGCCCTTCCTATCACACAGGCAGCTTCCCGAATGATCCCGAGTTCATCCAGTTCCAGTTCCAACGCTGTTCCGCAGAGTGTCACGGCGAGATCTACCCCACCACCCTTCTCTGCCCACTCGATGTTTAAATCTGTCTTTTTGTCCCTCTTGCAGAACAGTGAACGTAAATCACCGAACAGAACGGACACTGGAGCCCACAAAGTTGTGACATGCCAATTGAGCTAAATCACTTCTTACTGCACAACAACCATCTCCCTGTATTCCCGGCACGTTAACTTCCCTGTCAAAGAGGCACATGAACCCCCCCCCCTCCCTGAGTTTGTCAATGAATCTCGTGACTAGTAAAGCCTTTCCCCAACTTTGAATACATCCCATTTGTTCACGACTAATACAACCGAAAGCGAGAATGTTGAGCTGACGCTCCTGCCCGCCCTGCAGCGGCGTCTCTCTGATGTCTACAATATCATAATTCCAGCCGTTGACCCCGGAACTCTCATCTGCCTTTCGTACAATACTTCCTGCATGGAAACGTACGCAGCTCAGAATTTGAGTCCCAGCAGGCTCAGCTTTTTGCTACTTGACTTTGTCGGAGAACTTAACAACATCTGTCCCAACAACCACTCAGCTATCTGCAATGGCGTTCTTGTTTACATGTATCTGCAACTCTATTCTATTTCACCACTCTCCGTTTTTAATGGCAAACTTTACCGATGGTATATTAGTTCCAATAAAGTTCGGTGTAAAGTGAGAGGGTTGCACATCGGAGAGTAAATGAAGCAGCTGCGCAAGATGGAGGCGGTGCATCTGGCAGGAGTCTGTGCTGCCCCCCAGTGTTCGCTGGGCAGAAGACAATCTATTTGTGAACAATAGCAGATCAGCGTGTATTCAAGTTGTCCAGGGGCTTCAAGCTGCATAAATGTGTGTGTGTGTGTGTGTGTGTGTGTGTGTGTGTGTGTGTGTGCGCGCGCGCGCGCGCGCGTACATAATGCGTCAATGTGTTTTCTTGATATCCTAAATATGCTTGCTATCTTTCCATTTTATCCATATTGTGTTTGCTTTCTGCCATGTGGGTCTGTTGGTATTGCAATTAGCTGCCAGGTCCTGGCTGTATTCATGGGCAGTTCTGTGTGATGAAATTACAATGAAACTTAAATTGAAATTAATTGAAATGAAATGAAACCGTTCCGTCTGTGGAGTTCGCACCTTCAGTGGAAGAGAATCTAGTGATACACATATCTGAAGATCTCATTCCAAACCTAATGTTAAACTCAAAGTTCTTTTTAATTTTGGCCACACCTGCACGTACATAAGTTTGCAGAAACGGCTCCCTCCTCGTTCCTCTATACTGGTGTCTTTAACTTAGGCAACATAGAAACATAGAAAAATATACAGCACAATAGAGGCCCACATATCAGTGCCGAACATGTCCCTAAGTTAGAACGACCTAGGGTTTACCTATACTCCTCTATTTATCTAATCTCCATGCAGCCAGCCTGGAGTCTCTCAAAAGACCCTATCGTATCCGCCTCCACCACCGCCGCCGGCAGCCCATTCCACGCACTCACCACTCTACGTAAAAAAAAACTTACCCTGACAACTCCTCTGTACATACTCCAAACACCATAAATCAGTGCGCTTTTGTGCTAGTCATTTCAGCCTTGGCAAAAGGGGTCTGACTGTCGACACGGTAAATGCCTCTCATTATCTTGTACACATCTATCTGTTCACCTCTCATCCTCCGTCGCTCCAAGGAGAAAAGATCGAGTTCATTGAAACTCATAAGGCATGCTTCCCAATCGTGTATTTTGGGGACAACATGCCATCCAGGAATCTGGTTCTTGTCCACAGTACCGCTCTTCCGTTCCCCTAACAAAGACAACCCGATCGATACAGACCGTCAGATTTCACCCCCTATTCCCTGCTGATCCACAGAACCATAGTCACTGCCAGACACCTGACCGGTGAGACTTTCCTCTGCTTGATCATTTGCAGCACTCTCCTCCATTCCAAAAGTATCTAAAGTGGGTTATCGGTTATTGAGCAGGTTGGCCACAAGGGGTCTCTGCACTGGCTCTGGCTGTTTAACCACTTTCACCGTCCTGTCTGTCAGCCAGATTCCTGAATCCTACACCTTGAGTGTAAATAAAACTCAATTTGTCCTCCCTATCATCCGCTCAGCTTCCTGAATGATCCCGAGTTCATCCAGTTCCAGTTCCAAAGTTGTTACGCACAGTGATAGACGGTGCAGCTGGATGACCTTCTTACAGGGGAAGTTGTCAGGGACTCTGGAGATCCCCATCCCCTCCCACAAACCGCAAGGAGAGCAGTCAACTCTCTTGTCAGGCATGCTTACTGCTCTTTCTAACTACAATTATAAACTAAACAGTAAATAAATTGAAAAACACATTTGCCTACAGTTTTGCGCCTTCACTCACGCGAGACTCTCCTCCTTATCGCATTAAATTGATAACCCACCTTTCACTCAAATACTGTTTACTCTAACAATGGCTGCTGCGAGATAAGCCCCCTCTGCTCCGGTACATCACACGGATACAGATTCAAACAATGAACGAAAGTCACCCCACACCGTCCCATCACCCAGACACGGGGACAGGCACAGATTGAAGCTCCTCCCCCCGGTCCCTACACACACTCCGGGGTTCAGAAGCTGCTTTCCTCTCCCCACCCCCAGCACTCCGCCGTTCCAGTAGTCCTTCATTGTGTGTCTGTCTCGGAGACTGTGCGCGTGTTCGTGTTCAGATGGTGAGCAGTGAATAGCGGAGAAGTGGAAGAGTTTGAGCGGGAGGGAGTAGGGACGTGGTGTTGAGATAGTGGTCACTGGGAGAGAGTGGTGTGGAACCGCAAGAGCAGCTTCTCCACACAGAGCAGTGAAAAGGAGGAGGGAGTTTTGGTGTGGGGGGTTTTGTAACACCAGACTTCACCTCTCCCCCTTCCTTCCCAGAATTCCAGATGAACCGAGGAGTGTAGAGGAGTGAGAGGGTTGATGGAACCGTGGAGAGTGTTGGCGACGGAGCGGGTCAGGGAGAAGGGAAGAGGAGATGGGGAAGGAGGAGATGACGGAGACTGCAAGGAGTGCGGGATACGGAGGGTTGATGGAGTCGGGGTTGTGTAAAAGAAAATTGCAGTGATGGAAATGAAGGTAGGGGAAATCGGCATCGGGTGGAGGGTGTTGTGGGGTGGTGGTGCAACACCAGAAGTCACCTCAACCTATTCCCCACAATTCCACACTAACACAGAAAGGGAGAGGGGTAGAGGAGGGAGCGGGACGTGGAAGGCTGTACGGGACGCAGCGTTTCAGAGAGACGGGGAGAGGTGTTGGGGCAGGGGGGATAACAGTGACGGCGTGAAGTGTAGGGGAGAAGGCAGTAATGGAGACGAGGTGTGTAGATGGGAAGCTATGGCGAAAACGGTGGAGGGTGGTGATGTGGAGGATGTTCTGTCTGACTGTGGAGAGGTTGGTCGACGGGGAACAAGGGGTTGACGACGAGGGGAGTCGTAGGTGAGGAAGGGGCCGACGGAGACAGGGTAGGGTGCTGGCACCGCTGGTGATGACAGAGTCTGGCGGTGTCTACAAGAGCGAGGGGGTCATGGAGATGGGCAAGGGTGATTAGAAGGGACAGAGTGACTGGAACCGAGAGTGAGGAAGAGGGAGGGACTGACAGAGACGGGCGCGGGGGTGAGGAGGAGAAGCAGGAACAACTGACATGTGTAGCGGTGCACAGGAGGGACGGAGCCATGGAGTCGGGTAGGATTTTAGTGGACGGGAACGGTTCTGTTGGCGAGGAGGGAAGAGATGACGGAGATGAAGGGGGTAGCAGTTGAGTAACTACACGAGTTGGAAAGTCACGTTGCAGTTGAAAAAGACATTAGAGAGGGGCACCAGGTTCGGCTCTGCTCGCCCCCTGCTCTTCTGTGACCTCTGACCCGAAGGCCGATGTGAGAATCATCACTCAGATGATTGAACACTCGCCGGTCCCCGGGTTCCGAATGTCTACCTGGTGGGCCACTGGAAACCTTTGCCACCACCAGGCTGGACTGTTCAAGGACTCGGTGGTGAGGAAGCTCATAAAAGGTTCGCATTCATCTCCCGGGCAAGGATTTAATTTTAAGGCTCTGCTGTGGCCTCATTTGGAGTGTGCTTCCATGTCACTTTCACTTTAAGACTCGGACTGCCAATTTCTGCCTGCCACAATCCTTCCTTGAATGTCTGTAATTAAATGGATTGTACTGAGCACTCAGTGCTCAACCGTAGGAGATCTATTACTCGCACTGTGGGTTGTGATTGACACTTCGGATGTAGTTACTGCCGTCGTTTATTTTGAGTCTACGTCTGAGATAATTCCAGACCTTACTCTGCACTTGCGTTGACACCATCCATAACTCCCTGGCCAGAGAAGTTATTGTGACGTTATTAGTTTGTGACGATTTGATTTATCATTGAACACGTATAAATGTCTATGGATATCCGCTGGGGGGCGCTCTGTCTGGTCGCATCACCGCCTGGTGTGGAGTCGACGAAGCCCAGGCTGGTCAGAGACTGGAGAGGGATGTATACTCATCCAGTCCCGTCAAGAGCAACACCGCTCTCTCCGTCTCGTAGTTGAATCGGTGTTTATCACGATTGCAAGACGAACTCTTCCTGGACGTTTTGCATTCGGTGCATTCGAACTTTCCAGAGTTCATCTTGTAGACAACATTACAGGCCACTTTCATAACAAACAGGGTTAGACAATCTGAACAGAAGCAACAGATGTCCACTTGGCAACCAAGAGGGTTTTCTGGAAATATTCCCACTGCTCCATTCTCATCACAGACCGTGACTGTCTCAAAACTAATCTCACTACACTGCGATCTCCACGCAACCCCAATCAGTCTCAAAACAATTCCGATCATTACACCGATCACTCTCCATGACCCCTGGTCATTATCCAGACTAATCTCACTGCACCTTTACGGGATCCAGCGGGGCACTGAGTCGGGTTGTGGCGGTGGGAAGACAGGAGATAACGGAGAGTGTGCAGAAAGGGAGTGTGTCACGAAGACGGGGCAGCTTGTCAGGGAGAGACGTGACGAGGAAGATAGTGGTGGAAAGGATAGAGTTTGTGACGGAGAGAGGGAGTATTGCAGGAGAGCGAAGGTAGACGAAGCGGAGGAGGACTCATGGAGAGCGCGCGGATTATGCATACTTAATGCGAGAGGACAGTGTCCTTGCTGCGGTGAAGTGCGTGACAGTATGTCGGTATCGTTGGGCGGTGTGTTCATGTTATGCTGTCTGTACGCCGGTGTCACGATGAGGGAGGTGTCTGTGTACTAGTGAGAGCTGTGTCGCTGTCACGGTGAGGTGTATGTCTGTATAGTAGTGAGGGATGTGTCAGTGTCACGGTGAGGGGAGTGTCTGTGTAGTAGTGAGGGCTGTATGGCTCGTTCTCTGCCTATGTCGAGAGGTCGTTCCCTGAGTTTCTCAATGCAGCGTCATATTCCTTCATCTACCCCGCCCCCTGCGTTTCCCATCCCATGAGTTCAAAGCACTCACTGACCCTCCTGTAGAGCAGTGAACGTCAATCACCGAACAGAGGAGACCCTTCGGCCCGCAATGTTGTGATATACCAATTAATCTAAATCCCTTCTGCCGACACACGCCCATCTCTATCAATTCGCTGCAAATCCACGTGACTGTCAAAGAGCCAATGAAACGCCTCTATCGATCTGCCCGCACCACCGCCTCTGGTAGCACAGAACAATCACCCACCAGTTTCACTACATCATCTCCTCTGAACTTTCACCTCTCACCTCAATGCATGACCTCTTGTACTGGACATTTTTATCCTGGTGGTAATAACACGCGCTCTCTGGACCATCTGTGTCTGTTCTGGTGAGATAAATCTCTGCCTGTTGCCCCCTCCGCCTTCGCCGCTCCAGAGAAAAGAAACCGAAAGTTCTGACCACTGCCTACAGATATTGCTCTCTATACCGGGTAGCATCCCAGTGAATCCCCAGTGTATCCACCCCAAAGACACTCACACTTCCTTTCACGGAGCGTTCAGGAATTAATCAGGAATCTCCGAAACGTCAAACCCAGTCATAACTCTTATCTGCTCCACCCCTTGGTTACCCGGCACTCTTCCTCATTCACAGTGTGTGGTCCCCAATCCTCGACACTGAAGTTCCTCTCTCCTTCCAAACCTCCCACAGTTCTTATGAAACAGCGCCTGGGCTCCAACTTAGCAAGTACATCTTTGCCAGAAAGCAAGCTGGCCGGATCCGCACTTGCCAGATCATTCCTGACGCCAAACAAATTGGCCTTCTTTCAGTTTATAAACTAAACTGGAGGAGTAGTCAGCATGGGTTTTTAAAGGGCAGGTCGCGCCTTACAATCCTGATTGACTTTTGTGAGGATTTGACTAAACACTTTGATGAAGGAAGCGCAGGAGGTGTAGAGTATATGCATTTCAGCAAGGTATTTGATAAGTTTCCCCGTGCAAGGCTTGCTTAGAAAGTAAGCAGGCATAGGATTGAAGAGGACATTATCCACAGAATGCAAAGTTTGCTGCATGGCGTTCGGTCACCAGTGGAGTGCCTCGGGGATACCCTCTGGGAAACTTACTCTTTGTGATTTTTATAAATGACCTGGATGAGAAAGGGGAAGGCCGGGTTAACATTTTTGCTGATGTCAGAAAGATTGGAGGTGTTGTGGATAGTGTGAAGGGCTGTCACAGGTAACAGCGGGACATTGGTAAGATGCAAAACTGAGGAAGAAAGTTGCAGATATTCAACCCAGGTAAGTGTGCACTGGTTTATTTTTGTTGATCTTCTTCATCAATTGACCAACCTGCTTTTCCTCTTTTCGCAACTCCTTTCTCCCCACCACGCATGGAAAACCCCTTCTTTCTCGCCATCCCTCACCATCCCGCTCTTTCTCACTCCCTCTAACTCTCTCGACGACATCTCCTCACCCTATTTCCTCGACCTTTCTCCGTCTGCAGGATGCAGAAGGACAGATAGATTAGTAGAATTTGCAACAAATGAAACACAATGCTGGAAAATGCAAGGTCGTGCACACTGGTTGTAGAAATAAATATGCGGATAATTGTCTAAACGGGGAGAAATTCCAAAAAAAAGAAGCAATGGGACATCTCTCTGCACTGCGCCATCACATCTTTCAACGCACGAGAACGAACTCCACATTTTTGCGGTATTTATTAATATTTGTAATTTACATTAATATTACATCTTTGATCCATACTGATGCTTCAGAATAAGAAACTACAGGCCGTGTAAGTCTCAGATAAAGGGGTCTTTACTCCCTGAAGCTTAGCTGTAACTTTACAGAGTTGGATAAAGTCAAAAAGGGCACAGACAGAGGGAATAACGGAGACTTTTACCCAGAGCTGGGATATCGAGACCCAGACGACACAGTATTGAGGTGAGAGTGGCTGGAAAGGAGATAGGGAGAGTGAGATCAGAGTGACGCAAGTGTTTGAGGGAACGGAGAGGAGAGGTAGAGAGTGTGGTAGAGAGGGTGAAAAGAAGAGAAATATAAAGAATTTGGAAGAAGGAGCGGAGAAATAGCAGACGGAGAAAGGACGAGGAAATGGGGGAGGAGATGTGGTAGAGAGAGTTCGAGGGAGTGAGAAAGAGCGGGATGGTGAGGGATGGCGAGACAGAACCGGGTAGATGAAGACTGGGGTTTTCCATGCGTGGTTGGGAGAAAGGGGTTCCGAAATGAGGAGAATAGAAAAGCAGGTAGGGCAGAGAATGTAGGGAGAATTTTGAGAGGATGGGGTGTGTGACAGTGGAGGAGGGATAAGGAAGGGAAAGACGGGGCAATCATTTGATTCAAATCGGCTCTCCGGGCTGTTGACAGAAAACCTGGAACTTTTCAGGAATATCCGGGCAGCAGGGGGCAGACTTCTCGCAGATGAAACGGTGTTTATCATGAAGGCAATAGTCACTCCCTCCACTCCATTTGCATTCACTGCAGGAGGAACTTCCAAAATTCACCTTGTACAGCAGACCATAGGCATCATTCCTATCAATAAATGGTTAAAAAAGTTGTACAGAGACGAAACAGATACGGCGGAACACGACACCGTCGCCAAACTAATCCCATTAAACCCGGGCAATCACCACAGCCCTGTGTCATTCCCAAAATAATTCCATTGTCCCAATGTCTCCCCACTGCTCTGTGTCAGTCGCCTAATTAATCCAATTACACCACCTCCCCGACAGCCTCTGGCCTGTCGTCCCGCGGACTCCACAGTCCTGTTGCAGTCCCAATGCGAATGGAACACACCCACTTTGACCTGTCAGATCCATTTCAGTCCCCAGACAAATCTTATTCTCCCATCCTCCCCCCACAGACTTACGCGGTCCAGAAATTTATCCCGTCAGCAGAATCTGATCCTGTAACCCTCTGTCGGTCCCCAAATGCATTCCACGGCCCTTCCTCTCCCGACAGTTCATGTCCGTCCCCAGGTTAGTCTCACTACCCCTCACCGCTCCCTCAGCCCTGTGTCGGTCCCCAAATCCACCCCACGGTCCTTCCTCTCCTGACAGTTCATGCCCGTCCCCAGGTTAGTCTCATTGCCCCTCAGCGCTCCCACAGCCCTGCGACTGTCCGCAGTCTGGCCGACTAACCGACCCTGTGCACACATCCCGGATCATTTTGGATCGATCTCCAAACTAATCAACTTGTTCCACTCTCTCCCCTCATAACTGTGCCTGACCCCACACTAATCCTGCTTCACGGGTTTTTTTCTCACAGAGCAAGGCCTGTCGTGAAACTGATCTGTCTCCATCTCCCCGTCGATCTGTGTCCGTTACCAAAATAATTCCAAGTAAATAATCTCTCCACTGAGCGCCTGCCAGACCTCAATGAATTCTCAATGTCTATTCCCGGGACAGACACTTATATCTTTGAAGGGCACCGAATCGGAGTGGGACAGCTTTGGCTCAATCAGGTTTCGGCGAGAAACAGGCAGAGGCGAGGGTAGGTTCCGGTCAGTTTCCGTTTTTCTTCTGTTTTTGTTCAGACTAGAGAATATGCCAGGCAGGATGTTGGACTGCTCCTTTTGCAGGATGTGGGAAGACAGGGAGACCTGCAGGAAGTGCATCCAGTACAGCTCCTAACCGACCATGATAGGGAACTGGAGCAGGAGCTGGATGACTTCTGGATCATTGGGGAGACTGAGCAGTTTCTGTAGTAGCTTCTGGGAGGTAGTTAAACCTCAGAAACAGGGCACAGGTAATTGGGTTACCGTCAGGCGAGGGAAGAAGAAAGGGCAGGTAGTGCAGGGTTCCGCTGTTGTCATTCCCCTCCAAAACAGGTAAAACGGTACTGTTGGGGGGATGGCCTACCTGGGACAAGTTGCAGCAGCCGGATTTCTGGCACTGAGTCTGGTCCACAGTGCAGAAAGGAGGGAGGAAGAAGAGGAGAGCGGTAGTGATAGGGGACTCCACAGTCAGGGTACAGACGGTATATTCAGTGGTCGTGACGGAGACTCCCGGATGGTTTATTGCCTCCCGGGTGCCAGGGTCGGGGATATCTCTGATCGCCTGCACAACATTCTGAAGTGGGAGGGTGATCAGCCAGATGTCAGGATACACATCGGTACCAATGACATAAGTAGAAAAGACTCAGAAGTTCCTGAAGAGTGAATTCAGAGAGCTTGGTAGGAAGTTGAAAAACAGGACCGCGAAGATAGTAATCACTGGATTGTTGCCTGTGGCATGTGCCAGTTGAGGGTAAGAGTAGGATGCTCTGGCAGATGAACACGTGGCTGAAAAACTGGTGTAGGGAGCAGGGTTTCAGATTTCTAGATCATTCAAACCACTTCTGGTGCAGTTGGGACCTGTACAAGAGAGACGGGTTACAGGGGGATGGGAACCAGAGTGCTAGAGTAGATAGTGGAACGTGGGTAAGAATAAATGATGTTAGTAGTTCATGCAAAGTCACAAATAGTAAGGTTGTGTGTGGTGGTTATAATTTTCTGAGATGTGTCTGTTTCAATGCGAGGAGTATTGTGAGAAAGGCAGAAGAGCTGAGGGCGTGGATTGACATGTGGAATTATGACATTATAGCGATTACTATAACTTGGCTACAGGAGGGACAGGACTGGTAGCTTAATGTTCCAGGGTTCCGATATTTCAGACGCGATAGTGGCAGAGGGTTGAAGGGTGGGGGGATGGCTTAGCTAGTCAGGGAAAATATTACACCAGTGCCTCGGCAGGACAAATTACAGGGCTTGTCTACTGAGGCCATATGGGTGGAGCTGAGGAACAGGAAAGGTATAACCACATTAATAGGGTTGTAATTTAGACCACCCAATAGGCAACGAGAATTAGAGGAGCAAATCTGCATAGAGATAACAGACAACTGCAGGAGACAGAAAGTTGAGATTTTAGGGGATTTTAATTTTCAACACATTGATTGGGTCTCCCAAACAGTTAAAGGTCTAGATTGGTTAGAGTTCGTGAAATGCGTTCAGGAAAGTTTTCTAAATCAATGTATAGATGTACCAACTAGGAAGGATGCAATATTAGATCTCCTTTTAGGAAATGAGTTAGGGCAGGTGACGGAAGTGTGTGTCGGGGAACACTTTGGTTCCAGTGATCATAATGTCAGTAGTTTCAACTTGATCATGGATAAAGGTAGATCTGGTCCTCAGGTTGACGTTCTAAACAGGAAAAAGGCCAAATTTGAAGGAATGAGAAAGGATCTAAAAAGTATAGATTGGGACAGGTTGTTCTCTGGCAAGGATATGATTGGTAAAGAAATGGGAGATATTTTAGATTTTTTTTTTGCATCTACATTTTCTATGGAAACTGGAATGGAGTCTGTGGAAACGAGGCGAATAAGTAGAGAGGTCATGGAATTTACACAGATTAAAGAGGGGGAGGTTCCCAATATTTTGAGGCAAATCAGAGTAGATAAATCCCCAGGACCTGAGAGGGTATTCCCTCGGACCTGGAATGTGATTAGCGTTGAAGTTGCATTACCCTGGCAGAAATACTTAAAATATCGATATCCACGGGTCAGGTGCCGGAGGATTGGAGGATAACCCATGCAGTTCCGTTGTTTGAAAAAGGCTTAAAAAGTAAGCCAGGAAATTATAGGCCGGTAGGTTTGACATCGGTAGTAGGTAAATTATTGGAAGGAATACTAAAAGAAAGGATCTACAAGTATGTGGATAGACAGGGACTCATTAGGGAGGGTCAACATAGATTGTGCGTGGTAGGATGTTTAACCAATCTAATAGGGTTTTTTTGTGGAATTTAACAGGACAGTGGAAGAAGGGAAGGCAGTGGATGTTGTCTATATGGGCTTCAGTCAGGCCTTTGACAAGGTCCCTCACGGGAGGTGAGTTAGGAAGATTCAGCCGCTAGGTATACATACAGAGGTAGTAAATTGGATTAGACATTGGCTCAATGGACGAAGCCAGAGAGTGGTAATGGAGGGTAGCTCCTCTGAGTGGAGGCCTGTGACCAGTAGTGTGACGCAGGGATCAGTGCTGGCTCCATTGCTATTTCTCATCGATATCAAAGTTATGGATGATAATGTGGCAAATTGGATCACCCAATTTGCTGATGATACAAAGTTTGAAGGTGTAGTGGACAGTGAGGAACGTTTTCAAAATTTGCAGAGGGATTTAGACCAGTTGGAGAATGGGCTGAAAAATGGCAGATGGAGTTTAATGCGGACCAATGTGAGGTATTGCACTTCCGAAGTTCAAATGAAGGTAGAATATAAAAGGTAAATGGTAGGACACTGAGGAGTACAGTAGAATAGAGTGATCTGGGAGTACTGATACATAATTCTCTAAAAGTAGCTTCATAAGTAGATAGTGTCATAAAGAGAGCTTTTGGGACTTTGGACTTTATAAATCAAAGTATTGATTATAAGTGTTGGAATGTATTGGTGAGGTTGTATAAGATATTAGTGAGACGGAATTTGGAGTATTGAGTGCAGTTCTGGTCACCTAATTAAAAGAAGGACATTAATAAATTTGAAAGAGTGCAGAGAAGGTTACAAGGATGTTGCTGGGTCTTGGGAAACTGAGTTAAACAGAATGGTTCAATAGGTTAGGACTTTATTCCCTGAGGGATAGGAGAATGAGGGGTGATTTCATTGAGGTGTATAAAATTATGATGGGTATAGATAGAGTGAATGCAAGCAGGATTTTTCCGCTGAGGATAGGGGGGAGAGAAAAAACAGAGGACATGTGTTAAGGGTGGGGGGGAGTATAAATGGAAGATGAAAGGGAGTTTCTTCACGCAGAGAGTGGTGGGAGTGTGGAATGAGATGCCAGATGAAGTGAAGAATGCGGGCTCACTTTTGACATTTAAGATAAACTTGGACAGGTACATGGATGAGAAGTGTATGGACGGATGTGGCCCAGTTTCAGTTCAGTGAGACTAGGCAGAAAAAAATGTTTCGACACAGCCAAGAATGGCCAAAAGCCCTGTTAAAGTTCTGTAATGTTCTATCTAATGTTCTATTACAATTATAAAATTCCCTCTGGGCAAACTTACATCGTATACAGACAAATCACAATGCGCTTCCCTCTTCCCACAAGCCTACTTCGGCATAAAACTAAATAAAATGTCAATTATTCCAAATCTCACCCGTCATCACATTTTCGAATCCAATATGGCCCGTTGCGGAAGTACAACAGAGAGCGGGAAACAAGCCACTGTGAAATTAAGTTAATTTGGTTAACTATTTATAGGGCCTCTCTCGTTTTTTACCGCAGGAGTGTGCGATGCGACGGCGTGGATGGAGCTTCACTTTGTATCTGATCCCCGGAGTATGTGATGGGACGGTGTAGAGGGAGATTCACTCTGTGACTGACCCCGGGGTGTGTGATGGGACGGTGTAGAGGGAGATTCACTCTGTGTCTGACCCCGGGGTGTGTGATGGTACGGTGTAGAGGGAGTGTCACTCAATGCCTGCCCCTGAGAGTGTGTGATGAATCCTGTGTTACTGTGGGATCATTTCCTAGTGTGACACCTACCGCTTCATCAACTGAATCGATTTCGAGCAGACTTGAATCACGGTTTGAACATTCCTGCATAGCTCTGTAGAAAGATTTTTCAAATGTGGATTCGTAATAACACCGATCTTCATTTGTGATCCAGTCCTTGGAACAGGCTTGTTCTGAAACTCATAAATAAGTAGTTGTGAATCCACCTCCAGACCATCCATAACGACCCATTACACAGTGAAGTTCCTGTCGCACGGAGCTCTGTTCCATACAAG